>NC_055961.1:25743280-25803280 GCF_018492685.1 Alosa sapidissima
GCTTGCATGACAGCTTATGGGCACTACTGCTGCTATTCAGGAACGAAACAGCAAACTCGACACGAGTTTGGAGGTATTTCATAACGAGCGAGGGAACATGAGCAAGGAAAGCTCTTTTATAAAAATGGTGGAGGAGATATAGAAGAGATGTCTCAGAGGTGTTCTATGCCCAATGGCAAACCTAAACATAAAGGTAATGTCAGGTTTAAAGTTAGTTAGCATTATTTGTTTACAGCCTTTGTAAAGGTTTGTATCCAACCTTTTTCTCCTCAAATACTTAACAAAATGAATGTGGCTGAGAGCTACTAATGTTTTATATTAGTCATAGCAGCATGTATTCACATAGTTGACTTCTGAACAGCCAAATACATGTCATATGCATTCCTTTCAACTCCTTTACCTTGTGCACTGACAGTGATCTGTAAAGTGATTCCTGCTTTAGATGCAGTCAAAGTCAATTAATCAGGCTTACTTTGTAACCTTCCCTGTTCAATGAGATTATTACAGTAATCAATGTATTAATCCCTGTTAAATGAGATCATTACAGTAATCAATGTACTGATCAGTCGCATTGAGGCACCTCCTGGTTGCTTCACTGTTCACACTGCACACATCATCATCATCTGTACACACACACACACACACGCACGCACACCATCATCCTCAACAGTACACACACACACACTGGGCACCATTCCCCACTGAGCAGCTGCCTTGGTTCTCCTTGAGTGTGTGTGTGTCCATACACTTGGAACACACATACACACACTGACTGTGACCGCTGCCTGGACCCCAGCCTCAATGGAGCAGCTGAGCTGAAGTCCTCTCACTGCCAGGACGTATGAAGCCCAAAGCATCAATGCTCCCAGTGTTTTGACAGCGACAGGGACAGTGTGTGTGTGTGTGTGTATCATGTGTGTGTGTGTGCATTTGTGTAAATGACACTTGTCTGTAGTTGTAGTTGTGTTATTGTTGTATGTGTGTTTGTGCGTTTGTGTGTGTGTCTGTGTTTGTGTGTGTGTGTGCGTGTGTGAGAGAGAGAGAGACAGAGTGTGTATGTATTATAAACTTCACGAGCCAAACCAGAGGTCACCAAGGCACAAACAGGCGGCGTGTGGGTGTGGGGACTGTTCATCTGAGGACAGAGCTAGCGCTGGCACGCAGTGAGGCCACACAAGGTAACTCGGGGAGCACACAAGGTGACTGAACTCCCCACGGTCACCACAGCCGCGCTGGGGACAAAGTGAACCTGCGCTCCCCTGACTCTCCTCCTGTCACTGTGCCCTCTCTTCTCCAGGAGAAACCTCCTGTGAGCGCCGAACCCTGTCAGACCAGCTACTTATCAGCACCGTTGACATCATCTGGTAACTTTCCATCATGTTCACAAGTTAATTTAGAGTCGGGAGAGAGAGTCTGCAAACCACATTTCATTTCAAGGTCATGGTATAGACATTGAAAAAACAGTCAATGATAATCCCTTCCCGTGCAGGTCTGCTTTACAGAAGACGTGATCCTAGATTAGCTGAGGAGCACAAACATTCCTGATATAAAGGGAGAAGCTATTATATTGTCAGGTTTATTACATACTATTAAAAATCTGGTGGTTTTGCAATATTTACTACAAGTCTTAGCACAAACTGTTGGATCCTCCCCAAACAATTCATATTAAAGAAGACAAGTCACAGTTTGTAGTGGTCTATATTGTCACTGAAATACCGATATACTGTACTTTCTTATAATGTAAGGAGCACTGTGACATTGGGGGATATCAAATACAGACACATCATCAAATAGACAATACAAATATGCAAATATGAAAAGTAGCCTACAAACCAACTGACTATAAGGGTATGGTCTTTTGGTCCCCCACCGTCGACTTCAAGGCAGTGCTGCCTGGAAGACACTAGGGTTAGGCAATAGTTAGAGTTAAGGTTAAGATTCGGTGCCTTGAAGTCAATGGTGCCAACACTGCCTTGAAGTCGATGGTGGGGGCCCAAAAGACCATCACGCACTATAAGTAGTCTATACCGGGGGAAGACTGAGGAACAAAAACTAGTGCTATAGACTTTGTTTTGATATTGAATTAAAGTTAAGCCACTCATAATGCGTAGAGTCCTCTTTAAAAATGAGGAGAGTAGAAGGCAGATACCGATGTCGACCCTCAGGCCTGTGGTCATCGGTGCTGCCTGAGCTGCTCTTAAGGCTACAAGACAGACCAAAGGTAAACTGCACGTATCCGCTCCTCCCTCGGCCAATAACTGCTGTATCTTTTTGGAAAAAGATTGATCTGAGCCGGACTGGTCTCGAGTCAAATTAGCCAAAGGTCACTAGCAGTGATATAGCACCCAACTGGGTGATGCACGGCAGCCATTATGCGCCAGAACGCTCACCACACACCAGCTTGAGGTGGAGAGTGAGGGAGTGAATGAGCCAATTACAGTGGGGGATGATTAGGGGGCCAGATTGAATGAGCCAGGTTGGTAATTTAGCCAGGACACCGGGGAATCCCCTACTCTGCGATAAGTGCCATGTGATCTTTAATGACCACAGTGAGTCAGGACCTCGGTTTAACGCCTCATCCGAAGGACGGCATCTCCTACAGTACAGTGTCCCCGTCACTGCACTGGGGCATTGGGATCGATCCCAGTGCAGTGACGATCCCCCAGAGGGAAGAGTACCACCTACTAACCCCCCACCAACACCACTTCCAGCAGCAACCTAGTTTTCCAAGGAGGTCTCTCCATCAAAGTACTAACAAGGCCCACACTTGCTTAGCTTCAGTAATTCAGCTAAGACAAGGTATCCGTTGGTCTGGCTGTTGGCCGTACTCCCTAAAAAACCTAATTCTATCAAATGTACACATTTATAGCCATATGAATTCATCGTTTACTTCATGGATTTCCATAAGAACCAAAACTGAAAAATATATATTGTACGTATATTGAATATTGTAAAATAGATATGTTCATGTCATGAAGTAAATTTGAGTTTGGTTACACCAAGCTAACAACCACCTATATGTCAAATCAGCTTTGAAGAGCGGCAGTCAAAGTAAAGGGGTATATGCATCTGCCTGCCAGTAACAATATCCAGACAAGGAGTTATCTCATTATAATCCCTCTTTATGTGGTGGTCATTGTTTAATCAGTTAAGGAGAGAGAAATCAGTATTTGTCCTACAGACAAACAATGAAGCTTGTTTGTATGAAGCCGGAGAGAATGCAATCTAGCATATCAATGTGCCAACTCCCCCTGCGGTACTCACCACCATGACTAAGTGTTATTTTTCTATTTAACACAAACAATTTCAAGCCTTATGACTCAGCATCCTCATTATACTCCTCTGTGGGTTTGATTATGTATTCTTTTCCATTATTCCATTATTACGTCTCTTAATGATAGCCCAGGCTCAATTCAGCAATCTGCACCTACACCTGGTGTTTTTATTTATTTATTTTGTTATGTATTTATTCCTTTTTTTTGCTAACGTGTGCATTGTTTCTCATTTAAACTCATGGCAGAGTGTCTGTTGGCTGAAGAGATTTCTGGATATTTCTTTTGGGGGTGTCGTTAATTTGGCTCTCCATGACAAAGAGACAAGACTGTGTAGTTTGAAAAGTGTGGACTAGAAGGATGTCAAAAGCAAAAGATACACCCTTAGAGGATAACGTAGGGTTATGAATATAACCTTGTTTCTCTGAGGAAAGGGATAATGTGTTGTTCGCTGGTCATTATTGGAAAATAAGTCCCGACAGGACAAACAGGACCCTGACATAAAGCTTCAAAATGAAAAACGGGAAACAAGCTGTTTTCTGATTTTTGTTTTCCCATTTCAAAGCGGAAATTGAATAGCCAAGAAATACACAGACCCACCTGGCCCAGGGGCACGCCCGTGCACAGTGTGTTCGGGGAGAGCCGGAAGGCTAGTGCCTTCCAGCACTGCCTGTCCTTTATGAGCCTCCTTTGTCTGTCCCAAACGGATACATTTGATACTAAACAAAGAAGCCAACATTGAAGTTCCAAAACCTGCAGTACATCGAACGTCCATTGGGGGCTGGTCCCAAGAGTGAGTCAATTTCCATAGATCCCTGTTAAAATGTCCAACCTCACAGCAGAAATTGATATACTTGCCTGGTTCCAAAAACCGTTTTGGACTGTTGATAACTCATTTTGTATCTCATCTGGTTAAATGGCAGATTCCATCGAAATTGCATATTTAATGATAGAGCTGAATGATGGTGGACCAATAATGTCACTTACAGCTGTGTTTGGTGTGTAAATATAATTTGATAGACTTTTTTATCACTTTGATTTTTCGAAAGTTACAGAGAAATAGACACTGTACTATCCAATAATACTGTTATTAAAACAAAATAAAGTGTGACTAATAATATCTGGTGTGATTTATGAGTAGTCTGTCAGACCGTTAGCCTGTTAGCTTACGACAGCACAGCGATGAGAATGCTCAATAGCTCTGAATCAGTGCCCACGCCAAGAAGAGGTGGACCCAAGAGTGCCCACTGAGAACACTGGCGATGGTCAGTCATGCTTAGTGGAGCAGGACCCGAAAAAGCAGCTGTCCATCCTGGTCTCAGCCATTGGCAGTGGTGCAGGCCAGGGGATGCAGAGCATCACAGTGGCATGGTCCAACATGCCGAGTAGCTATAGACAGCGTGAGTCATCCCGGTGCTGGGGCTGGGCACAGCAGAACCGCCATCTCATCTTCTGCTTTACTATAGAATGCGAAGAGTGACATCACAACATTGCCGAGACCGAACGTATCCACTGTTGGTTCACCATGCTCTACACCCCGGGGCTCCTGGCAAGCAGACCAGTGAGGAGAGGGAGGAATCCCCGCTATAAGCAGCCGCACGCACCGGAGAGCAAGATTGCCTTGGTGGCAATGGCTGCAAGCTGAGGAAGATGGGGCTGACGGATGCAGACTCGCACACCAGGGTGTGGAAGTGCAGCAGTGGTGCGGGAATAGCCTGGCCTCATGAAGGCGGGCAACGGCGGTTATAAAGGCTTTTGGTGTAGCCCAGGGCTGGACTGGGACCAAAAAATGGCCTGGGCGGCCCACCATGATTATTTATACGATATGCTGAGGCACACAACATACCAGAGGATATATGCGCACATTTATCATCCAATTCGGGAAAGCAATGTTTCACAAATATTACATGATAATAACTAGATGTACCGCAGAGCGGTACAAAATATGACCGCCGTCCAGTCCAGCACATTTTTTGAGGAGCCTCTCGCTCTCTTGACATCAAGCCCAGCCCACATCCAAGTCAGCCATGTTTTTTTGTATTACGTCACGCAGTTTGAAATTGCTGGCGGCGAGAGGGAGGCAGTCAGCAGAGAGAGCCAGAACTCGCAACGAGACTGAGCGAGCTGATAGTGCTACATTCTACAAACCAGCAACTTACTGCAAAACACTTTTTATTGTGTAATTCAACACGTAAACTGTGGATTCAAACCAGTGCAACAACTCGCAACAGCACCAACGTTTCCATAAGAACGCCGTTGTCACACTACTCGTTCGTCAGAAAGGAATAGCTAGTTGGCTAGCTAGCCAGCAAAGTAAACCACACAGATGGCAAGAGGCTGGCGGCGGCCCACCGGTTTCGCTGTCGCCGGCGGACCACTGAGTTTTTGCACATCGGTTCTACCGCTGCTTGCTATCTGGGCAGTAGCCTATATTTGAGATATGTCTAGCTTGATCTAACCGGTTAACGTTACACAATGCATGTACACAAAACTTGGTGGGCATGTACCCCCACATGGATAGCATGGAACCGTCATTTTTCGTATTGATCTGTAGCCCCCCCGCTGGATTGGACCACCCGAAAGGAGGGTAGGGCAGACACAGTTCTCTGTGAATATCTTGAGAACTGTAGGGCCTAGGATGACCATTTTTTCCCGTATGTTTGCCTCCAGGGGTCATGTTAACCCATTTCATGTGCACACATGTGCACAAACAGATACACACGCACACACATACATTCACAGTAATCATACGTATGACACATACTCACACAGTAGACATATGTACGCTTGCATGCACAGGCACATATGCAGGCACACACACAACCACACACACACACACACACACAAACACACACACACACACACATAACATAAACATAACACAAACAATCAAGAATTTCTCTGAATTATGAACAGGCAAGATGGAGGTGGGGTTGTATAAAATTAATTTTACATGTGAAATCTACGAACTAATCATGTTTTGGTACTTGTTGTCTAGCAGATACCAGTGAGAATTGAGTGTGGATAATGCAATTTAGTGAGACAGTTAGAATCATATAGGCCTTTCAGCATGATTTCTTTTTGTGGAAAAAATGTGCTGGACTGGGCGGCGGTCATATTTTGTACCGCTCTGCGGTACATCTAGTTTAATTAATTACAGTTGTGAAACATTAGGTAGCATAATCTAGTCCAAACCAAGTTGCGCTGTAGGCCTACCAGGCTATTCTTACAGATAGCTAATTTGGAATCAATTTGTGGTGTGATTGACATCAGACTAGTCATTAGTTAGTTGTGCACTGTTTCCCGCTCAGTAGTAAGGTAATCGCCCTCACCAGAATTATGAATATCTTTGCTCGCACAGGAACTGTAGTGTGATTACTGACGCGGTGCACCCAACTCTGCTCAGCTACGAGTAGCCTAGAGAAGGAATCTCCCGTGTGTAAATTCACTCCAAGTTGGCCTACCCCATAAACTGCATTTCTATTTATCTGTAAAATTACCGCATGTGTTTGTTCAACTTTATGAAGAAGAATTACGCCAGCTATTACGAACGCACACATTTTGTTTGCGCAAGAAAGACAAAATACAGCAGGTTTTTTTGGGGGGGAGGGGGTGGGTGGGTGAAGGGGTGTCGTTATCTGGCCCCTGCACTTTGAAACTCGTTCCGGCGCCCCTGCTGGGAGGGGAGGGGGAGGGCTGAGAGATGTCATAGGACTAGCCCAATGTCCGTCAAGAAAATCAACCAATGGGCCGCGTTTCGTGTCTCAAATAGAGCTGCACAGTCCCGCCCACAGCCAAAATGCGGTTAGGTGCCGGTGTTACATGGCAACTGGCTCCCATGTTAACTGGCTGCGTTGATGACGTTTCATGATTGATGACGTGTCTTTGACAGATGTGGCCGCTTGCAGATTTGTCACTTTCTGATATACTAGAGACGCACACAAATATGCATGACATGTTTAAAAGTCAAAATTGTATGTACTACATGCATTGGACCATAAATATGCCACCAAAAAAACAAACACCTAAATTAACTCCACGTGGTTATCGAACCACGAATAAATTGACCTGTCTTCATGGTAATAGCGTCTATCCACTTGCGCCACGAACCAGCTGACGGTACTCACAGAAACTGACTTCAGTTGTATGATTAAAAGAAGTCAGCTAACGTTATTATAATTGTAACAAGTTAACATAGCTGTTCATGTTATCTGGATACCATGTTTTCATGCTACCGTTGCCCAAGCCATTTAGTAGGCCTTCAAAGTATCATGGTTAAGTTTTACAAACGTTTCACTGAGGCTGTGGCTGCCCCTACCTAAGTGTCTGAAGAGCCACATGAAGAGCAAATAAATCAAATAAAAATGTGTTGCCTAATTGTGTATTCTTTTGTCCAGCCTATTCTTTTAAGAATTCAGTTCATGAAACACAGGCATTGAAACGCACACTGCAATGGGCAGGAGAAGTCTATAACGTGTCCATATTTTACACACTCTTTGCGCACAGGGAGAGTCAAAACTCTTAGGCTTTTTTTTACACGTTTTTTTTATTATTATGACCGCCGCTAGCAAAGCTAGCGAAGCGGTCATATAGGGACTGTCAAAGTTTTTTTTTTTTTTTTTTTTCCCCCCCGTCATCTACTTCCTGAATTTTTGGTCAACGATACCCGGGACACCGAACCATTGAAATTTGGTGGGTATGTAGCCCACTAGACTTTTACGGAAAAATTTAGTTTCGTCCCCGGGGTCCACTCCCCCCCCCCCCCGTGCTGGGCCCCCCGAACCGCAAAAAAAGCAGTTTTTCCTAAATAACTACCTGAACCGTGGCACCGAGGATGAAGAATCTTTTATGGTATGTTGGTCTCAACGGCCCACATCAATCTGGCCCATAATCACTCATTTGTGATTTGCACCCCCCCGGTAAAAAATGAAAATGCAATATTATTCTGCTTTAATCGCCCCTATCTTCAGTTAAGATGTTCAGAACTGCACCAAATTTTATTTGTATGATTGACCTGGCATTCTCTGGGGGTATGCCAAGTTTCGTAGAATTTCATCCATGGGGGGGGGGTCTTAAAAAAATAGATGATGTGTACATTTAGTGACTGTACACTCATTGGCCTGTAGATGGCGGTGCACACATATACACATGCACACACACACAGGCACCCACATACTATCGGTATTAGAATGGCCGATACATAATTACAAATTCAGTAGGATTAAAAGAAAGCCAAAATATATATTCATCATAATCATGGCTGCATTTCCAGTATTGGCGATAAGTAGTCGTTTGTCCACTAGATGGCGCATCGTTGCAGTGAGACGTAATTTTGTTGGAAGTTAAACGTGGGTTGGAATAACAATGGACGCTTCATACAAGGACTGTAATTTACCGCAGAGAACGTCTAATAAGGATACTGTAGGATGATGTTCACATGAAATGTAATTCCCATTTCTTCTTGAAGCCGAAATAAATCTGAGGATGTTTATCGGACATGATTGGTTTTTACTGCAGGTACGTTAATCTTATAATATCAATAAGGACCTAGGTAATGTTACCGTTAGCGTTGGTTGAGTGATGATGGAGGACAATTTGATTGATTGCATTTGTAGAAAACTATAAATGCGGTTATACCAAGCAAATTGATAGCAGCACTGTAATTGTATCTTTCGACTGTCATTTGTTGCATGTGCTACAAAAATCATTCTGTGCAATGGAAGATTTACCAACGTTACACCGGTCTGATACAGTTTTGCCTATACATGCGTGAGACTGAGACGCAGGGCTCTCAAGTTTTGAAGTTGTGAGAGTGAGAGTGAGAAGTTGAAGGAGTGAGACTTTGTTTCTCAGGGGGGAGGGGCGTGGCATTGGCACAGTGCCACGCCCCCTCCCCCCTGATCGAAGTACATGAAAGTCCTATGTCTGCTTGAACTACTCGTGGCGCCACGCCCCCTCCCCTCGGTCAACAGACCCACCCTCCTCATATCCCATCGACCCAGAATTCATGAGAGAGCACAAATTCCATTATTTCAAACATTTATTTATTCTAGAACCCTATAGTAAATAATAATAAATAATATAACATACATTATAATAATAATTTCACCCAAATGGGCCCTTTGAACAGCAGTGGCTCATTCTGCTCTAAACAAACAGAAAACAACCAAATGAGAAAAAGCACATTTAGCCCCAAAATGGTCTCTTGAAGGTTCTGCCCGTGTGTGTGTGTGTGTGTGTGTGTGTGTTTATGAGTGATGTTGTGTGTTGCAAGTGTTTGTGGCAGATTTTGATGCCTTGATGACTGATACTACATTTAAAGCACTGTGGTTCAATGTCAGCCATTTTCACAGTCATGAGGCCATCCTTAAAAATATTCTTGTTTGCAGTAACAGCCAAAAAATAAATAAATAAATGGGTCGGTAGGTAGGTCAATATTTTTTTTTTTCAAGATTCAAAGTAAAAAAAAAGTACATTTTGGTCATGGTGATTAGGTATGAATTTAAATAAATGTGCATATTGTGACGTAACTGACTGGGTCCTCAACCCGTGCCTTCAGGCGCATCACTGCAAACCTCAATCTGATGCAGATTATGTAGACCAGCCTTTCTCAAACTTCTTTGACCTGAGGCCCAGTCATGGCAGACTTTGGGGTCATAGGGCTCATCTACACATACCCAACCCCACTCCCTCCAAATCAAATTGTCATTAGCATTATCACAATCATTATTATGCCTATATTGTTATACATGCACTTTCACTTAAATGTTTTGTGACATGCACATCAGAGGACTGCTTTACTAATGAGATATAATTCGTTTCATTGCTTTTGCATGGTTGCATGATGCTTGCATAACAGCAACAATTATATGGGTGCTATTGTTTTGGGATGTTTCCTTCATGCAAGCATCATACATTGGTAGGAAATTGAGAAAAAAATACATGGTTTTTAATGAAGTTTAATTTGAATGCCTGAATGTAAGGATTCAGGAAACACAATACCAGCTTTTTTGGCGAGCAGATAGGCGTAAATCACTGATCTGTTGATCTTTAACAGATAGAAAGAAGGCTACAATAGCTTTTGGCCACGTTATATTCAAATTTGACTATACAATACTCAGTGCTATACAATGTATTATACAGTCTCTGCTCTGTTTCTATGGAAGTTCCAAAAATCAACGTTGTTCTATTAAGTGTCGTTAAACAATTAAATAGCATTCAACAGGTTGAAGCGGAGCTTTGATACCAACATTATCGATTAGTTTCAGTTTCTCTCTCGCAGACGCCTGCATTGAATGATAGCAAGGTGACATTGATATGATGTTGGTTTTCCATCCAAATCATCATTTTGGTTGAGATTGAAATCTCAATGGTAAATAGACATTGAATCAGCATTACAATCCTGACAAAACTCCGACAGTGCATGAGCATAGATAGAGAGACATCGAAACAACATTGGTTTATAGTTTATATTACCATAATCGATAGACCATCGATACATAGTTCACTAAAAGATATTGAAAAGTCATGGATGTATGATTTACTGGGAAATTTTGACGTGGTGATTGAAAAGTAGTGGATTTTTAGTTGACCGCGCGACGACGTTTGAACCAAAGATTCTAGAACAGAGCTCTGTTCTAGAATCTTTGGTTTTGAGTTTGTGGCCAAGTACCTAAACTATCGGTTTCCATGTGTATGTGCTGGATGGTGTGCTTCCTTTATGAAAGTAAGTGTTTTATAGAGTTACAGACATAATGAGTCATGTTGTAGTGGTCCACATAAATGTGCCCCTTCTGTTATTAGAATGCTAAGCGGAGATTTAACATCATTCAACAAGCTAGCTAGCTAGGTCATAGGGAGGAGATGTTGCTGTAACTTTATGGGATTTATGTTGCTTAGCGTAATGCCATGGTCATTTGATATGAGATGCTTGTACTCGTAACTTCGTCACTCATAACTTTAGGACTGCTATTTTTTTTTGCTATTTTTTTTTACTAAGAGTAATTAAGGAAGCATTTTAGCCCTAAAAGTAGCGCCTGAGTCTGTGACAGCTTAAGCGAGGACTCTTAATAAGACCGATTCACAAACAATGTTTTGTGGTGGCATTTCACGTCGCAATGTTTTGAAATGCCTCTAACAATCACAAGGGAACAATTTTGCATTGTAGGCATAACTAAGGGATGCAGTAACACCACCAACAACAACCAAAACTAGCCTACTCATTGTTTACATGTACATTAAATGTAACGTTTCATTGTGAATCAAATTAAAAGATTCTCCCCTTTGCAAACGTTAGCATATAGGCATATGGTGACAGATTCATTTAATAATGTTGCTGCGTGAATCACGGTAAGCGCAAATGAAGTGGCCACTTCTTAATGGGACTCACTGTATGGAAGTAGGCTAAGTAAAATAGAGATGTTTAAAATAAGATAAATGTAGGATATGCCCGCTTGACAACGGCAGAGATAACTGGCCTTTGGCCATAGCAACCATCAATTTAGAACGACTGGCCTTCATAGCAACCAAGGATCTTAGCTGTGATTCATGTAGCTACAGTATGCATGCAATGTGATGCATAGTGGTATAGAAAGCATAGAAAGGTGATAAAATATACAGAGACAGGTCAAGAAATATAGTGCAATGTAGACAGTAGTATACAGTTGATTTACAGAAGGTGGTTTAGAGTAATTAGCCTGGCTAGCGCCACCACTTCTCAATGAGACGTGGTCTGGGAACCAAACGTTCATTTTCTCGTATTTGAAAAAAATGCCCAGATCCGTTTATTGGGTGCCACGGATGTCTATCAAATGCGTCTGTGCATAGCTCATCATCGTCTTGCTTCCCCCCCTGTTCTGTGATTGGTTCCCTATCTCAGGCGAAAATTTGCTCCATGGTCTCCAGGCTGCCTTAGCAGCGTGAATCAAATCGCGCGCAAGGCAGCATGGGAACACCCAGGCTATAGAGTAATATGAATTAAATATAAATATGTGCAGTGTATTAGCAGTTATCTCATACAATAAGTAGAATAATGTATGTAGATGTAGCAGTAACATTATAATAGTAGAAATAATAATATAGATATATGCAGTGTATTAACAGAATATAATAAAACAGATATGTACATAACATACAGCTATGTGCAGTGTGGAAACAGTAGACGTCTGAAGAAGGGTGATTACCTGAAACGTCACGGAAAAATAAAAACAAGTGGGAGCAGAAAACCCTGGTTGAAGCGAACTTTTTCTCTTTTTTGTCCAGTGTGGAAACAGTGTCATTGTAGTGCAGAAACAACATTATAAGAGTAGTAAGAATAAGTCTATGTGCAGGATGAATAGTATAAAGATCAGTAGAATAACTATGTATAAATGTAATTACAGTAGGCCTATGTACATTTGTAAATAAATAGAAAACTATGGGTGAGAGGGATAAATTAATTTTATTTAATCGTAAAAGTAAATTGCATTCAGTTAAATTGCAATTAAAAATCTTTCCAGTAGGCTTTAATGTCACGCAAAAAGTACAACCAAAGCTGAGCTTGATCAACTAGAACGTCTAAAGAACCAGAACTTGAGTGTAGTTTTTTGCTCGGTCCCAGGCCATGTTGGTCTGAGGGGAAATGAGAAAGCGGACAGTGCTGCAAGCAAGCCCTCAATGAAGAAGTCACAGAATGTCAAATCCCTGTCCCAGACCTTAAACCTATACTGAACTCTTACATCTCAGATAAGTGGCAATCTGAATGGGATTAATGTACCAACAACAAGCAAGGAATGTGAATTTTGGCACATTTTCATGATCCACTGGGTCGTTATGGGCCACACAAAATACGGTGTTGCTAAAATTACTCCTATTGTGGCTATTAGAGACATGCGTTCATGAGTATCCAGCTACATTCAATGAGTTAAGTAAAATACATTCACACACACACACAAAAAAAAACATCACTAATGTTGTGGACATTCCTTTATTCTGAGATACATCAATAGGCTCTCAAAACAATCCCAAACAGACATAAGGTCTTTCTTTATAGAGCAAATCCATATAGATTATTTGTCAAATAAACCAGTAAAACAGAATTAGGGGATGGAATATATAACATTCACACTTATAGCTCATATTTTTAAAATAAATCAGTGAAAAAGTATCCTGACAAACAAGCAGCATTTTAATGCCTTAGTCATATTTCATAATTTCAATGTTTTCTCTAGGTTACCTGAAAGCCCAGTTTGAGAGGTGCAAGACGCGTGACATTGTTTATTTTTGCAGCCAATCACTGCTGTTGTTTTATTTTATTGATTTGATTTTAGTCATAGAAGCTAAATTCGAAGGCAGGCCACAGGTAAAATCCAACGAACCGCATTCACCCCGCAAGGCAATAGTTGAATAGAGCTTTTGAGGTATTGCCACTGCTCCAACACTGAAAGGCACTGTTAGAATGCTTGGATCAAGCGGGACTGTGCAGCTCTATACCGTCGCGGTGAATATTTTTATTATTATTATTAAATCATGACAGCCCCGGCCCAAAAATGTGCGTCGGCCCACCGGGCATTGCCCGGTACGCCCGATGGCCAGTCCATGCCTGGTGTAGCCTGGGGAGGCTTATTGTCTGTTGAGACAGGTTGTAGTCTGCATTGCTTGTTTTGGGGGACTTCAAGTCTGGTGTGCTGGTGAACATTCACTCACTGGCAGGTTTGAGTGTCTCAATGGTCGCCGAACAAATGAAAGAGGACTAATATATCACAGTGCACCCATTATAATCTAAGGCCCGCAAAAAATCACTGAGACGGATGGTTGTAAACAGGTTCAGCTCGATGACGTCATGCAGAGATGACTTCCCATCATACCTGTCAACACTCCCATTTTTCCCGGGTTTCTCCGGTATTTCAAGGTCATCTCCCAGCACCCTCCCGTTTTGTTATTTCTGAAAGAGGACTAATACATCACAGTGCACCCATTATAATCTAAGGCCCGCAAAAAATCACTGAGACGGATGGTTGTAAACAGGTTCAGCTCGATGACGTCATGCAGAGATGACTTCCCATCATACCTGTCAACACTCCCATTTTTCCTGGGTTTCTCCCGTATTTCAAGGTCATCTCCCAGCACCCTCCCGTAATTTGCATGGCCATCAAACTTCATTTTAAAATCATTGATGCATTCAGGTTGCCAGATTGTGTATGAAATACACCCTACACATACACGATCACTTAGTTTCAATTTCAACCGTTTTGTCAGAGGCTAAAACCTGGCAACCCAAAGCCCAAATAAGGAAGCGGGTGCCAACTGCGCAGCCTGAGTCTCGTCGTAAGCAAGCAGGCTAGATGAATGGCCTACTTACGACGGAGTATTAGGGCAACACATGAAGAAAAAAATATTTTTGCTATGGCGAGATTAAACTCGACATGTTGACTTTAAAGTCGCCATGTTGACATTAAACTTGACATTTCGAGAATAAAGTTGAGATGTCATGTCGACTTTAATCTCGACGTGTCGACTTTAAAGTTGACATGCTGACATTAAACTCGCAGTTTAAACATAGCATACACAGTTTATGAGATTAAAGTAGATATGATATTTCAACTTTATTCTAGAAATGTCGAGTTTAATGTCGACATGGCGACTTTAAAGTCAACACGTCGAGATTAAAGTCGACATGACATCTCAACTTTATTCTCGAAATGTCGAGTTTAATGTCGACGTGGCGACTTTAAAGTCAACATGTCGAGTTTAATCTCGCCATGGCAAAAATATTTTTTTCTTCATGTGTGGCCCTAATACTCCGTCGTAGTCGTACCTACTCCAGAACTAGCTGTTGTGAAATTGTTGGGAATTTAACACATCACATAAACTGTTATTGAGTGTTGTTGATACACTGAACTTGTTCCCTCGGAACCAAATCTGACAGCAAGCAGCTTTGGAGTTTTGGAAGTAGCTGGTGGATACATAACTGGCAAGCGTAAGGTAATGGTAAGGTAAAAGCAACGACCGAAATGCAGTGTTGAAACACGTGTATGAAACGTATTAAATATGCAAACACAGATCCGGTATAAACACTGCCCCCCCCAAAAAAAAAAATCTCCCGTTTTTGGAAAGCTAAATGTTGACAGGTATGCTTCCCATTTACTGTAACATCGAGTGAACTCGACAGAAAGAGAACACTGGTAAATCGTGGTAAAAGTTTTCATCACAAACTGGGACTGTTGAGGAGGGCCGGACCCAAAATACCGAACTCAAGTCTGAACTCAATTCTGTTCAATTCTATTCTGTTCTTGTATAACATTAAGTAAATCATATGGTTTTGTTTACTAGTCGTAAGAACAGATGAAAATGTGAGGGAGACAAAGGAAAAACAGCAACATTTAATCTATGTCCAGTATTTAATCCTCATTTTCGAAAATGATTTTTTGACATTGACATTTTCAGTTTTCAAAGACTGATATAAAAAAGTACTACAATAGCCTATCTATATAATTAGGCTAGGTCATGAAAATGTGAAAGGAGTCAGTACAACCGATAGGCCTGTGCCACCATTTCATCAACACTCAGCAATATTTCATCATTAAATCATTACCATCATTAAATTAACTCTATGCAGAATTAGACTACGAAAATGAGGAGCAGACAATAGTAGGCTGTCATTAGTTAATCAACATGCACACAGAAAGCTATTTTAAAAATGTAGGCTATGTTTTTGCTTTAACTTTATGCACATAACTGTGATCGGTCAACTCGCTCTGTGTGTTGAGCCGGCTGCTTCAAGCAACCTGTGGGTAGTAGCACCATACTAGTTCGCTAACATAAGCTTTGCAAATAAACTCAGACATATTTTGGTTACAATTACGGGGTTGTCCGATTGTAAACTGTCTATCTGCCAGTAACGTTTTGAAATGAACACTTCGTATCGTCAACGAGCAGTAGTAGGAGTTCGTTCTAACAACCTTTGCGGTGGTGAGCGACGCAGACATAAGAGACACAAAACTTTGAAAGGTTTACGCCGACGTAAAGGCAACTGCATTGTGTCGATGCAGAAGCATAAATTCTATTCACCAGCACATCAGTGAGGGTGTTTACGTCGTATGCATCCACGCACAAATGTATGGGCGTACAAATAGCAGTCGCTTTCAAAATAAAAACAACGATATTGATTTGCATGCATTATCTCTATGCTAGGCTCTTGACTATTGTTCTTTCACGGACCTTACGCGGGCCGGTCAGGGAAAGCCCACGGGCCGTATGTTGCCCATGTATGGATTAGTTTATCAATAAGAATTAGTTTGGAATCTGTTAGTTCATTTTAGATTTTCTAAGTGTGTTACGAACAGAATAGGAGCAAACCAAAATACTTACTCTCTCACACTTTGTTCAACTTCCACCATCAATGTTTCCAGTAATATGTTAATGTGCCCTGTATATTTTATGTTGCGATGCATGTCTATGTTCAGTCTGGAGGTGGAGATTTTGACTGGAAGACATTTTGTTTCAGACCGCCCTGCTGGCCCTCCACCCATAACAATTTCAGTTGAGACTCTTATTGACTGAAATCTTCTGAAGTGTGGTGGTGTTATACTTCATGCTTTGGGGAATTGAAGTCTAATATTGACCAGAGCCAGAAATCGTATAACTGTGAATACCTTCGGTCTCAGTCCTGGGGCAGTGACCATGCTCCAAAGGTTAGTAAAGGCCTTGGAGTGACACCACAGAGACATACCAGTGAATAATTCACAACGACATTGGGAAGCAGCTCCATCTAAATGAAGTCATATTGCTCTCAAGCAATCCCACAGTCATCTATAATGGATCACAGCTTACTATACCTATCTTCTCTTTTCCCATATTTTCTCAAAGACTGATAATGTCTTTAAGGCCTCTAAGTCTGTCATCTACACAGGAACATAATCTTCCGAGATAACACATGTTTGAAACTAGCAGCTTTGCTAAAGCTAAACTGATCAACAGTAAGTCCAACAGTGAAAATAATATTATTTTCATGACAGTCTGTTTTATCATTACTGGGAGAATTACATTGGTAAAGTTCCATTTCCGAGAACACAAGCCCATGGGTGGGGAATCAAAGCCCTGATTATCATATATAAGGGCTGCTTTACAAACAGTTTTAGCTCAACTCTTGTTTTTTCTTCTTCAAGAAATCGGAAAGCAACAAATTAACATTTAGATATTTTAGGGGGATTTCAAAGAAAGCAGAAAAATAATTTCACTGAGGACAAGCACTATTAAACTGAGCTATGGACTGGCATATATTTTAAATCCCCCTCCTCTTATGATAATATGTTTTGCTTCAGTATGCTTTTGCAAATAATATGAATAAAAGCCTTCCATTCAAGATCAAGGCTTTCATTTTCTCCCATTGTCTGGGCTTGTTTTAATTGGCTGTGTCTCCGTATTTGATTACAGCGATGAGGTGGTGACTAAATGCACCTTGGTGTTTGCAGTTTCCCGTAATGAGGAAAGGTTCTTGGCAATCATGTGTCGTGTTTGGCTGGAGCTGTAATTTGACGAGAATTTACAAAGAGGGTTTTTTCAGCATTTGAAATTATACAAAATAATGACGGAGTTTATGCAACAAACAGTCAGAGTAAACAAACAAATAAGCAACCAAAGAGTTTGTCAAAGGTTGTGCTGATATATCGCCTCTATATATTGCTGCAAAAGTACCACAGCACATGTTCTAATTTCCCATCTGCATACTTCCCATTTTAACCATACCAAACATAAATATCTAATGGCATGACACAAAATCCTATCATGGATATTTTATCGCTCCTAATGTTTTATACATTTTGAAAATTCATTAAAAGTACAGTACTCCCGAGTTAATTGACTGGTTATGTTATTGACTGGTTATGTTATGGTTATGTTATATTATCTATAGGCATCTAATGGACGGAGCACTGTTGTATTGCGGGGGGTGTTGATTCAAGCAGGCACAGACCCAGGGTAGGCCCATGGCGTTCAGGAGGTAATACTTAAGCTGGAGAACGCAAGCATGATCCACCGTGGGGAGAAAAGATTATACCTGCTTAACGCAAGCTGTCCAAATTCTGTATCAGAGCTACAATTAAATCACCCTGCTGACATTTAGCATAATAGCATCAGCAAGGTTGCCAAATGCTTTACACCTGCATACAAGCAGGCGAGGGAAAAAAATATTGAAATTCATCTCGGGAGTACACAAAAGATCTATTCAAGCCCTTATAGCTGCTTTATATTCACACTCCCTCAACCAATCGCACACATGCTCACACATACTATATACACACACACACACACTTACTATACACACATAGGGAATAAGCTTACAAACGTAAGCCTTAAAGCATACATTCTTTTTAATATTTGTGCAAGTCAGAATAGCTTAAAAGATTACATAGATGGAATGAAAGTGTGTGTGTGTGTGTGCGCGTATGCGTGCGTGTGCGTGTGTTTGCACATACATTGCCTATATGTGTGATCTCTGATCTCTGTGTTTGATTTCTCTCTCAGTTCGGTACATAAGAGTTTTAAACAGAGCATTTGCAGTCTCTGGATCACCATATTTAATTGTTATTTTCCTCCTGTCATTATGCATGGGTTCCCAAGCTGTCTGAGACCATGCGTCAGCTTAATTGAAAATACACTTGGCTGGATGTGGAATAATACCATTAGCGAAAAACCCACAGTTCCTATTACGTTTAATTAATGGGGAGATCATTCCCTTCTCCTAAACATTATCTGGCTTTAATCAAAAACATGTTTCAAAGCATGATGCATACACATAGACGATACACACAGACGGATGCTTGTAACTCTGGGGTAGGACATTACGCTTATCTACTGCCTTTGATGTACTTCTAATTGTCTAATTCAAGTTGAAAATGAACCAAAATTAAGCTATATCCGAAAATAATACTGAATGTTTTGAATGCCAAACAGCAAACCGTTTTAGGCACAAGGGAAGTGAAAACACAAAAGGGGGAAAATAGACCAACTTTGATGCTTAACGGATAAGTTCGGTGTGATATTGACCTAAAGTGTGTTGAAACATGATACAGAGGGCCAGATGAATGTACATTTGCGAACGTAGCGTTATTAGCGTCATGGACAAACCGCACATTGCGAACTCTGTCAGACCCAAGTTTCCGTCGTATTTATTGATCGTTCAATCCTTAGTGTAAACTGCGCTTTTCTCTGCCTTTCTCCGCCCATAATTGCAATTTACGAACGTCCACAACTGAATGGCAGAGAATCAAACGTTTAGCGATAATGAAATAATACCATACATAATAAGATGTCAACAAGCAAGGAGATACTCAAAATACTTGTTCTACTCAAAGTTCTACTCAAAATACTTGTGCACTAGGCTATGGAAGATTGGTCAAATCTAGCAAGTAGGAAAGTTTAAGTGAATGACGTAAAAGTGAAAGTAAGACATTCAAAAGGCCAACGAAAGTTAAAGGGGTGGTTCAGGATTTTGGACATAGGACCTCATTTCCAAGTAAGCAAGTGTGATATTTATCAGTGGAGACCGTTTTCAACACGTTTCATCCAGTCCTTCTAATTGCAGAGTTCGCAGGTGCTAGGCTAGCGCAAGTCAACGTTATGTGCTAGCCTGCCACTAAAGACAGTCTTACCCACTCCAAAGTACACCCGAGGCAAATAAATTATAACGCCAGACTATCGATGTAAATGTCTGTATTGACAGTGTTATTTCTAACGTTATTCTATCCTTGCATTTCAACGATCGCATTACATTTTGAGGGACTAGTTTCTTAGCAGCGGCGGAATTATACTTGCTCCGGTTAGTAGTACTGCGCCGAAAAGTAAACAGTAAAGCGCACTCCAATGGGGATACCTAGTAGTAGCCTTGGTAATATCAGTCCGCCGCTGAGTTGCAAAATGACTACTAACAACTTTAGGGACCAAAGTATAACTATTGCAACGCGATGCAAGGGTAGTTGTATTTCTTACAAAATTCTATCAACACAGACATTTACATCGATTGTCTGGAATTTGCCTCAGGTGTACTTTGGAGTGGGTAAGACTGTCTTTAGTGGCATGCTAGCACATACCGTTGACTTGCGCTAGCCTAGCACCTGTGAACTCTGCAATTAGAAGGACTGGATGAAACGTGCTGAAAATGGTCTCCACTGATAAATATCACACTTGCTTACTTGGAAATAAGGTCTTATGTCCAAAATCCTGAACCACCCCTTTAATGTTGCTTTTGATAGTACTAAGACTTACAAAACTGGTGCTCTAAATTCTGTTGTCTTTGAAAGGTTCTCTTATTGACACATTGAATTGCAATTTGGATTAACACCTGCTTTTACAAGGCGGAAGTATTTAGGCGCAGAATAGACGTGCGCTTTCAGGAGCAGTCTTTGTACATACCGCGGAATACATAACTAGGCGCTCTTTACTCTTCCTCTCCCATCCTTTTATGCTAAACTCCCACTTTCCCCTGGATCCTCCCATGAATGCATATGCATGACATTAAAAACGCAATCTGCCACTTTCAGCTCCTGCGACAGGCAGTTTGCGCTTTTACATCATTGCGGCCTGTTTGTACATACCTCGCAATGATTTGACACGCATGTTGTGAAACAAATACGCCTGAAGTGGGCGCAAAAGCATTAGTACATCTGGCCCAGAGTGTGAACTTTTGTCTCATAGCCCATCTCGGCTTGTCCCCTGCACTCCGAAATCTGGCGCTAGTTAGCCGATGCTACCAACAGGTTTTCAATGGGGGTGCCTCGGGCATTGGGCTAGCCATGCAAATAAATCACTGTTTTACACTATTTACGAGGCTCAAAGTAGCTCCACACTTCATTGGTAAACTTCCCAGGGCCCTGACATATAAAAAACGAGACATTGAGAACTTTGAAAAAGGACTGGTAGTTTATTTACAAGACGATTTATACAGACAGTACCTTCACAAAGTTTTCCGGGCGCCGCCATCTTGAAATCTCTCGTGTCACGGGAAGTTGATTGACGAGAAACTGAATACTCGCAATAATAATGTTGACAGAAGACGTGCTGTACACGTGAAGAACGAGTGGCCGGTACATGTGCATATAGCCTACGGACTGCAGCTTCAGCTGACATAATGGTGGATAAGACGAAGACAGGATGGTTCATGTCACGTATCAGCTGTAGTTTCACTCTTTCTCGTCAATCAACTTCCCGTGACACACGAGATTTCAAGGAAAACTGTGTGAAGGTACTGTCTGTATAAATCGGTATCATGTTTCAACACACTTTAGGTCAATATCAAACCGAACTGCTCCTTTAAGATGTTTTCAATGCTTTTAGTCAATGTACTATGTATCTGTAAGATGAGAAGCGTCTCCTAAAAGTGTGACTGTATTCTTGGAGGACTCCTACGGTAAATTCATCCTATCCTCTATAGCAGACTTTTGCACAACTCTCCTTTTCAGTTTGGCTGCTCTCTCTAAGCTTCCATTCTGCTTCAAATGCAGGGCCAGGATATGAAATGTTCTCCCCAGACAACAGCCAGGCTGCATGTATTCCTCACAGACAGGCAGCGGCATCCCCCTCGCCTACTCTCCCTCTGCCTCAGAAGATTCTCTGCCACAGGTCCTCAGTTCCTCTATGATCTTCCAGGAACTAGTTTACAGTTATTTTCTTTTCTATTATTGGATATAATTATTGCATTGTACACTTTTTACAGTATTTTACCATTTTTCACAGTGATTTGCACTCATTGAGGACACTCAGCCACTGGTCTTCAGTTTTCTTTTTTTCTGGTTGTTGCCTTTTCCGCAAGATTGGCTTCATACATGCTAGACATCCTCAGAGACCGTCGTTATAGGACATCTCACGGTCAAGGCATGTGCTGCAGTGCCAGGTGGTAGTCGGGTCCTGTGCAAATGTTTCACAAGCTCTCGCTCCATCCCCGCAGGGAATGACCTTTCACTAGGGGTCATCGGATGCCGACAGCGTCACGACTCCTCCATGCTCAATTCACTGCTTTGACTTGAGTTCCTTTTAATGTGTTTATGACAGCTTGACATGTCTGCCCACCACATTTTATAAAAAATTCAAGTTGGTTGCTTGTTGACTATTACCTGGATTATAACTTTATCCAGGGACAGGGTGATGCTTAAGCTGTGTCAAAACATATCATTTTTTTAACTGTTGGTTTGTCAGTGTTTTAATATATAAACACATGCTATTCTTGGCACACTTTGGATAGCAATTTTGAAACTGCATTATTTGTATTAATGCTGTGGTTTACAAGGGGATAAACCGTGACAGCTTAAATAAATAGCTTTATTTATGGGCTTTGCACCAGCCACAGCACACTTTAAAAATTACAAAAATGTAAATGCAGCACCAAAATAACAACCTCATCAAGCCCATGAGAGTTCGTAGACATTCTGTGTGTCCAAAAAACTCTGGGAGTAAGTTCTGGAACATAACAACACATTAAAGGTGCCATGTGTAAGAATTGAGGTAAAAATATCCAAAAAATGAGCTACACACATCAAAAGAATGGAAGGAAATAAGGGTGATGATGTCATTAAAAAAATGACAAGGTATAGTGCTGAAGAGATATCAACCTGAATTAGCATGCTAAATTACTAGCCACAGCCCGACAAGTGTCATAATACCAGTTTTGGCCATGGGAGGCAGTATGCGGGTAACATAACCGCCAGCCAAACTGCAATACACGTGTCTCGGTTGTTACTCTAGGGTAGACAAACTCACTTTCTGGAGGTATACTGCCCCATCTTTTATGGAATGTGGAGTATGAATTGATTTTTTGGCAGACATTACACATGGCACCTTTAAGGGGGAACCAATGTGAAACCATTATGACAGTTCACAAAGGAACAGAGGACTTTATGGAAAGGGGTCTTATAAATATTTTGAAGAATAGTTTCTCACTGACACCTTGACGTTTTGAAACCATGGTTTCTATCAATGTATTGATATCGAAGTCAGTCACTTGAAATTAGAATTTTCATTGATAATTAGTTTGAACATTTGTAGTATATCCCCCCCCCCCCCCCCCCCCCATCAAAAATAGAACGCTGAACAAAAATTGGGAACACTGGAAGCTCACCAAACAAGCCAGGAATGAAGCAGATGCCACTGTAGGTGTGTGAGTCCAATTCCTTTGGCTTATTTACAAATATTTATATGCAATATTTACATGAATATTTTAATGCTTACTTCTGAAACACAATCATGTACACTTCAAACTGGCTTTATAGCATTTATTAAAAGTAGAACAACACGTTTGATAAGCATCAAACTCATGCATACTGAAGAGCATATGGTGTGGCCAACCTAGTATGTGTGTTTGTTAGATTATGTTGGTCCACCTACACTGTAATGTGGCAGTTAGCCATCTTTGATCTAAGAGAAGCCTGCCAAATTTACAGACTTTGGCATCAATGAAGGTCAGCTCGAGGTATTTTGATTCCTTTCTTAAGTAAAATGTTTTCATTCGTTATATTCATCTGATCTAGAATTTCACAGTGGGTATTCTAAGGTTTATTTAAGATTTATTTACATATTTAAAGGTTGCAGTATTGAAACATTGTGTTTTTCCAAGTTGCTGACTCCTGACCTGAGCTGATTTCCTAAACACATATTCTGTTATGTCTTGTTTGCTTTTATGTCCAAGGCTTTCTGGTCAATAAGAAACTGGATTCGTTCCCTGAGATTTATTTCACAGTCCTGCTTACATTTTCTTCGAGGTAAACACTTCCAAATGGGTATTGGAAGCCTGGTTTGGAAGCCCGAAAGTGATATTTGACACATGACTAAATGACTGAAAAGTGAACCTTCATGTGTTTCAGTCATGTTAGCCATTGAGGAAGCATCAAGTAACTCATATGCATAGCAGAATTTTTGAGCTTACAGAGTTACAGAGGATGTGTTAGCAAATAAATGAGATTAGGAAAGAGGATAGTGAGATGGTCCCAACAGGGATAGAGAGAGACTTTGTGTGTGTGATAAAAAATACTCATTACTTTACTTTTGTATGCAAAAAAGCTAAATTAAATTGCCTTCCCTCGATGAATTCTCTGAAAAAGCAAATGATCAAAATAGAAAAGAAAAGTAACTGAGAGGGGGGGGGGGGGCGAAAGTTACTGAGAAAGAGCTTGTGGTAGCTACATACAAATTGCATTCGGTTTGATCCAGTAAACATGTCAACCTGAAACAGAAGCAGCGTAATGGAGCTCTGAGACCAGTGGAAAGTGAAGCCGGTGCAAAAAGAAACAAGTGAGCCGGGCTAACAAGCGTGAAAGCAATGGTCACTTCATCTGTGTCTAGTTTGCTGTGAAACAAAGCAATCAGGTGATACTAGAAATGATCAAACTCAAACAGACAGCTGTCTGTGATGTGAATCTTAGAGGCTACTGTACAGCACCATGATGATACATATATACTAAGGACACATAAATATTCTAAAGGTAATGACATTTTTTGGAGTTTTAAAAAATTCAGGTGAAGGAACACATTTAGGTTCCAAACAAATTACCTGTAATTTATCAAAGAGATTAGCAACACAATAAAGGCCCTTTTGTAGGCTGTCTTTGGACAAGCTTTTCTAGGACAACATGTTCATATAACCTCATTACCTTTGTAAGCTGTTTACCGTTCTCTTTACTGGAGCCATAAAATAAGCACTTGAACTTGAACAACAGTTTTGGGACATACATTAAAGTAATTTAGGTAGGTGTAACCCAAACTTTATGCTAAAATAGGACTTTCCTTATGTCCTCTCTCTAAGTGGGCCAAGGCTGCCCGTGCACAGAAATTTTGCATTGCAGTGGCACTCGCCGGTAGTGACCTTACAAATAAGGCTGGACGGTATTGTGTATTTATGATACTGAGGAGGTGGCTAATGGATGTGCTGGAGTGCTTGGCAGCTTTGAGAAAACCCACTGCTGACAGTGAAACATACAGATGAGTGTGTTTAATGGCACCATGTGGTCAAATACATGGCAATGCACTCTGAGAAGAGAAAAACAGAGTGTGTGTGTGAGAGAGAGAGAGAGACTCACCATTTAACAAACTTTGACTCTGTGCTCATCTCTCATGCACCTTCCTGGAGCATCATAAGACAAAATGGAGAGACAGAGGGAAGATCAATGGGAAGAAAGCTTTTGAATTGAATTGAAAGAGAGAGAGAGTGGCTGTGTGTGTGTGTGTGTGCGTGCGTGTGTTTGTGTGTATAAAGGGATAGATGAAGAGAGATAGGGAAAGGGAGAGAGAAATCACATGTACTGTACATAACAACTTGTGATGTTTTCAGCGAGGAAGTCTCAAGTATACGAGTAACTCATCCAACACACACACTGAGCTAGATGATGTTCTCACACATCTAAGTAATGGACAAAAGCTATCATCTATAAATGCAGTATTGCATTAAAACTCCTCTCTAAACCCCTCACATTACACATATAGGGGGATCCCTGGGTAACCACTATGGCATTTACAACTGACTTCATATGACTTTCATATTTCTCATTTCTCTCACACGGTCATCTTCCCAGGATAGTTAGGAATTACATAAACATGAACACCAAAAAAAGGTCTAAAATCCTCCCCACTCATTACAAACTGCTGAACAAGAAACAAGTCAACCCTCGGAGGACCAGGAAACTGAATAGTACTCCTGATCACCATGCAGTCAGCTGGTTCTGACTCTGAAACCAATTTCAATAATTCATGACTGCACCTTTTGAAAAAAAATACATGAAGGATGGGGCAGGGGGAGGAGAAAACAAATACAAAATGCAATTTTTGTCTTTGTGCTTCACATTACGATGAGATTCAAATGAAGTCTTGGAGGACAGGATCTGCTAGTTTCCCACTGTGTAGGAAAAGTGGGGCTCACAAGATCTGGGCTCATGTAGAAAAAGGAGTTAGCTCTTGTCAAATATGAATGAAAGGTCTCCCCCTTTGTTTATCAATATAAAAACTAGTCTAAAATTATATAGTATAAAGGTAAAAAAAAACTTTAGAAACTATTTTGTTTTTTAACTTTTTTAATCGCCCCACAAATGTTTCAGGCAAGACACCCTTCTTCAGCGTGATTTCGCCATAATAATACTGAAGAAGGGTGTCTTGTCCGAAACGTCCGTGGGGGTGATTAAAATAGTTTTAAAGAATTGTGAGTGCTATTCTTTATTTTAAAACTTTATTTTGACACTCGGGAGGATTTAATACCCAGTTGAGAATATACAAAGGTGTTGACTGTAGTCTGGTTATAGGTTAGCAATGTCAGAGAATGCATCGCAAGAACTAGCCAGCTCTATCAGTTCTCCAATGCTCTTGTGGCTTAAGCCCAGTGCTGTCTGCACCCCAAAAACACCCCAAAAGACAGCACCAAAATAGACCATACAGAGACAATAATGTCTTTTAGCATAGTGTGTTGATTTGGATAACACCATATTTGAGTGAGTAGATGTAAATGTGATGTAAATGTTCTGTTTTTTGTCAGTCAGTAAAACTAGATATAAAGAAAAAAACATGCTGTATGAGACATGCCATGTGGTTCCAGTCAGATATGTCAAGTCATACAGTATACAAAAAACTTTAATTACACGGTCAGTGGCATATATAAAACCTGTGTTGAATCCCCTCTAGGCAAAAAAACAATCTAATAAGGTATCATAATGACACAAAAGGTTTATTTATTTGTTATTTTGTCTGTCAGTCTGTGTGTATGTTTGTAATGCATGTTTTTCTTGAGGCCCCCTTGATTACCCCTCTTAATAAATTTGAAATTTGTTAGATCATCTATGGGCATTCGTATAGCCATTGAGTCTTACATTAATCACTTGCATATGATCTCTAAACATACATATCGGTTTACTTTACCTGTGGATTATCAAACAGTGTAATTCTACTCTGTCTGTTGCATAGCTGTGAGAGAGTTCAAACATCACAATAAATCTCCCTTTAAAAAAACACTTTCAGCCATCATAACATGCTGTCACCGAGCCCTCTGTTCATCACGATAACCTTTTTTTAATCTGTTGGTGCTGAGCAGGAGAGGCAGTGCCAGTGTTTTTATATAACCCTGAGGTGATCTACAAGAACTCTCCTTAATCTGCAGACATACAGCAATAATGCCACCGGCTGAAGCCATGTAATCTGCCTCGCACTGAACTCTCCACCCTAGACTGGGCCCAGGCTCAAGGCCCAAACACATTCTCTCGGCTGCGTCTCTATTAAATCCTCTTGAGTGGTCTGTTAAATCAGCTAACTCACTGTGCTGGATAGGCAAGGTAGCATATAACGTGCAATGTTTTTGCCAACCTCAGATTAATTATTGATCAATGCTGACAACAATGCATCATCAACATTCTCAAAAGCCAGTGAATGTTATTTTACTGATCAAATAAGATCAGAATGTTGAAGTTATACAACTGCAGTGTATCAAATGTGGAGTGATTACTACCATTGAGAACTCCAAACGGAGTTGTGCCAGGATGTCCCCACTCACGGAAGGCCTCTTGTCAAATCAAAAATGTATAAATTGTTTGACCTGACCTAACTGTTGTATAATAACTGTTGTATAATAAAATATGGTGTTTATAGGAGTGTGTTGTGTATCTGTATTGTTGCCATCTATATAAAGACTATATAATTCCACCATAATTAATGTATGTCTGCTTTATAATTACAACCTAATTAATGTGTATCTGAAAATAGGGTTGGCTATAAATGTTATTGCCATTTTTGTCACTGTTGATTTCATAGAATTCAACCAGCCACACAAGGTGTAGAATAATGTATCCTCTTGAGTTGGCCAGTCTTGGTTCATCAACCACAAGCATATTTGCTTGGAACCGCTGCACTGTCATTTAATTATACTTGTACTCCACTGACTTTCCAGGTCACTGGAAACACACAAGTTGTAACATTACATAAACAAGAACTAATCCATTATATTGTAATAGTACACAACATAGTGCCCGTTGGTTGATGAATTAGGGAGGAGACCAAAACTTCTCTCTGTTTTATTTGGCAAAAATGACAATGTAGGGTTTGCTAGAGGCAAATCAACTTCAACTTTGACCTCTTAAAATTGTCTGCGGGGCAGCATCATGTTAGACTGAAATATTTGCAGAGAAAGTGGTCACTAATACACCTACAAGGCTTACTTAAGCATTTCATTACTGTTATAATGATGACGATCTAGCCCTGGGGTGCTACAAGTCATTATAAAAGTGCTTAACAAAGACATCCTATTCTGCACATTCTTCTCTACAGCCCCTGCATTACAAATGTTAGGCAGAATTTGTAGCCTGTAAGTAAAACTTCAAGTTCAATGAACTGCAAGTTCAATGAACAATTCATATAAGAGTTTAGTTTTCAATCTGGTCATCAATAAATCTGTAACGCAATGTTAAATCCTTCAACAAGGGCTTTTCAAAATGAAGAAAATGTATTAGTTAGAATGAAAGTCAAACAAATATAAAACTATACAAGTAACTTAATGAAATAACAAGGGCTATAAGAGGTCGGGCCATGAGTCAACTGGATTACTACTATTACTAGTACCACTAGTACTTGCTACTTACTCCTGATATCTGATGTAACATATACCTGATATAAGTTTCAGCAACAAATGTGCAATTGTGTGTGTGTGTTGTGTGTGTGTGTGTGTGTGTGTGTGTGTGTGTGCGTGCCTGAAAGCCTGGAGGACTTCAGAGAAAGTGTTCAAAAGCATTTTTTTTTTTATTTTACTAAGTAGCACATCTGGTTGTGTTGACTTTTGATGAGTAAGTTCTTTTGACACGCACTATTTGTTAACGTTCAGCAGTTTTTATTCTCACACACAACTTTCGTGCAACACTTAGCTTTTTGGATTTATATACAGGGAAATGTAAAAATGATGAGGTATTACACAAATGTCAGGATTATTTAGACTACTGAGGCCAAAATATTTGCGAGTTGCAAAATTCAGATTGGTACCAGAGGCAAATCAAGGCTATATTGATAAATAACTAAACATACATAAAACTAGATATCCATATAGACTAGCCCATGTTATATAAGTATACTATACTTATAGACTAGCCCATGTTGGGTTGGCTTGGAAAATTACTTTTAGTAAATACACTAAACATTATGACTAAATGTGGTTGTTGTTATGTATGCTTATGTTTATCTGTTGCTAAAGAGAATGTCAAGGACATGTAACTGTTAAGGTACAAACAAAATTCAGACTGACACTTCCTCAACCATAGTTGACAAGTTTGCTGGTCACACTTTCCTGTACTTGCCAAAAGTGGTGCATACTTTTAGTAAAAATATGCTAGTGTTGTGTATGGTTAAATCTCTCTTGCCTCCACTATGTCCAGTGACATCACCAGTTATGGAGCCCTCTTCATAATCTGATCATATTCTCTGCACAATTGAGTGTTGTATTATAAGTAGAAATGTGTTAGTATTAAATCATTAGTTTGAGATCAAGCTTTTTTAATTTTATAAGATAGAGATCAAGATCAAGCTTTTTTTTAATTTTATAAGATAGAAAAGGTACAAAAGTCTGTGTCAAGCTTGTTCAATAAATCATATGATAGCCTATTTCACGCCTGAATTGATGCTAGCACATACACGGCAAAGTAGATAACCTTAGAAGTTCTAGGAGTATGAAAAGGAAAGCGCGCGGGAGCTCTCCATGGTACTGAAATGCTCAAAATGTGTAGTCGGAGAAATATGCTGCAAATGAATGACCATGAAGGGCGGTTCAATAATAAAGCTATGGGATAATCAAATAAGTTCATTATCAGTTAAGACAAACTGTATTCCTTAATGCATTTTGCAACGATGACAGAAGGATGTTGATGTCTATCATTCAACAACTGAGCAAAAAAACTTGTTTTTGTCAAGGAGTTCAATATGTATTAATACTAATGCAATGCGTAGAAACATTTTCGTTGACAACCCGGGGGCGTGTCATGCCTCGATGATAATATTAAGCAATTGCTAGAAATGGCTTGATGTTCTCATAACACATGGCTGCTTGAAACATAAAACATCTGATCCCGGTTTACTCACACGCGAGATCGTTTCTTGCGCTTCTACACACTGTGTGGACTATTTTGTCACGCGTCTTATACCAGAATCGGTGCTTTGCTTGGGTATGTGTGTGGTGTGGACAAATGAACGACGGACTCTATACAGACGTTAAAACATTATATCGCGTTATTTTTCATTTACAACATAATAAGCAACATCTACAGCCGAGAAAATACAATAACGGCTGTTATTTGTTCTCTGTTTTATTAATAGCAGCGACCTAACGTTTACTTGATCTCCTCCTGGCTCTGAAGCCGCGCGATGAAACCACGCATGTGTTGATCTGTGCTGCAGCAACGTGCATCGGTTCCTCTTTGACCCCAGCGATAATCTGCATTCAGACTGAGGCTTCAATATATTTCCTAGCTGCTGGATTTTAGGGTATTCCGGAGCGTCTATATTTATGTAATTTCCAAATATTTATGAAATATCCGAGAGGCTTTTATATCAATTCAGTGGCTGCCCTCGCAGCAGCGTAACGGGTTCAGATTTTCAGAACTGAATTATAACGCGAGCTGGTATGTACGTAATGTGTCATAGCGAAGATAGTCAGTAAATAGAGGGACACGTCCATCTGCAATAAAGAGGAAAAGAAGATGGTGTTCCTGGCCTCTGAAAATATACCATGTAAATGGTCGACTGCGATGTTGAAACCTGGCTTTCCAGTCAAGATATTTCTCTGTGTGTTTTTAATCGTATATCTTCCTTCAAGGTAAGCGGGCTCCGACAGAAATTGACTGAAATGTTGTTGAAATGTATTCTCTGTTACAATAAGAAGCTGACATTCAACTGCTTTACAGTGTAATGGCTGCGTCAAAACAACATATTCTCATAGTAAAGGACAACGCATATAATCTGTTCGTTAAGAAGGCGTCTGAATCTGTAAGAATCATGTGTTAGCGAAGGCATTTCGCACATCAGACGATCCATTGGTATTCGATTGCTTTATCTATGAAGCGTGATGAGCAATGACAATTATACGATATTTTTGAAAGGCTATGATTTCAGAAATATCCGATTACACGAAAAGTGGGTTCGTCTGACATCCGGGTTCGTAGACATATTTTGTGGGTGTATAGCGGATAGAGGAACCCTGAACCTAGGATAGCATGATATCAACAGTAGCCATCAAATATTTGCCAGTGCAAAACACAAAACATAATGGCATATGGTAAAGCGTAATCCCAAAAAGCTTTTTTGAACGACTAGCGTCTGTGGCTGTTTCTGTTTCAATATGATTCAGTATGGAGAGGCAAAGTTGTAGCCGTCGGTTACGCTTCCTGTCATTTACAAACGCCGTTTAGTACTATCGATACCTTAGCCTACCACTCGTAGAGTTCATATGATGTTTATGTTATAAACCAAAGGATTTGACCAGTTGACATACAAAATAACAATTTGCCACTGAAGCAGGTGCTATGTCATCAAATAAGTAGCGTATGGAACGCCTTATTGCTTACATATCATCCGGTCTTCCCAAAAAGGTAGGTTCACCTACTAGTGTTATAGAGAGGCGCAAAATAATCGTGAACAGCAGTCAGTGTTTACCTCAAGTAATATGAACATATTCTGTTAAAATCGAACTCAATGACATCTGTATTTGGAGTTGCCTAGGGTTGACGATACATGGGCAGTGCATCAGTCTTCCCCCTTCTTACATGAAATCCTCCATCATTGGAAATGCGGCCACGAATCACCATGGCCTAGATCAAACCCCTGAAGCCTAGCCCAGTGTAGGCCCTTGTGAATGTTCAATGAGGGCTAAATAACTAGTCGATGTTAATTCAACTATACTGAATCATTTGAATAGCTGTACTTGTTTCTATCAATGATTTTAGGTTTATTTGAGCTTAATGTGCAAATGTTTTATAGACTATGAATACCTATAGAGGGGGACCAGTATATCCAGGAGCGTATAATAAACATTGTTGTGTAGTGAACAGATCCATTATGTGTAGGCCTAACCAGTGGGACCTAACATCATGATAGAATGTACTTGTTATATTCATAACACCTTGGCAGATGTAGCTGTTGCATTTCTGCCATTATTAATGTTGACTGCACACATTGTAATAAAGTTTAGCCTAGAAATCTAGCGGCTGCCAGGGCTAGTCTAGCAACTCTCGGTTGGCTTGTGAGCTCCAGAAATCGAAACTTAATCAGGCCAATGAAATTGTGTATAGAGTCGTTAGGTGGGCTTAACATAATGATTGATGGCTTGAATTCCCTGCTACTTGAAAACAAATAAGATGGATGTTGCTGCTGGCGAACAGTGTGACACGAGTTAAGCTTTTATTAAGTTGGCAAACGTTTGAACTAGCCAACTAGCTCCGCTGGTTGGAAACGCATGGGACTCATAGCGCTGCCGCTGTCCTATTGCGTGCAGAGGGAATTTGAAAGACAACTGATTATCCCGCCCCTCAGACTGAGCACTGCGAACGGTGAGTGCCCAGACCCTACATTTTAATGTGGGTCTGGCTCGTCAGGCTAAATAAAGTTAGTAGTAGTACAATTATGTGATTTGTTTAATGTTAGGAGGTCTTAACAATTAAATTATACAGTGTAGTAGAGTTTGAATGAAGATCTTAGCATAGTGATCTCAGTACCTTGACTGATTGATCAATTCCATTCCTAATCCACTTCTTCAGCTGACTTGCCTAAGGCCTGAATTGGCAGTAGTTTGTCTAGAATCCATCAGTGGTGCTTGTGGGGAAAAGGATAGCAGGCATTTTCCTCTTGGCACGAAGGCAACGCTGTGCCATACCGGAGCATACCCAAAAGCCATGGAGAGACAGAGTGCAGGAACAAAGGTGTTAATAACTGCCTTGTTGTTCTCCCAGGGACTCTGAGGCCTCCTCTGTGAAGACATCCCTCTGCTAATAGCCTGAGATATGTCATAACGTCAACACAGTCTTCTCACTGTGGGAGTGGCAGTCTTGTACACTAGTCGTGATTGTCTTCATTACATAAACAGTTGATTTTTTTCACCCTGTATGACACTGTGTTCAACACTGAGTAATTTACAGAATCATTTTGGCTTTCGGCATGGCTGCTGCTGCTTCAGCTGAATAATTTGGATCTGTCAGGGAAACACTCAAACTGAATCACAGCAAATGGTCACAGCATCTCTCTTCCTGAACTATAGAGTGTACACAGCCTGTTTGTACTTGTGTGTCTCAGCCTATATATACATCTCACTAAAACAGTGTTCAGTACTTGCTGCTTGTCCACAGAGTTTTTCAGCATTTTCTGTTTGAGCAGAAATCCTGCTTCTTTAATAGCTGTGTGAATGAAGATGATGTAGTGTTATGGTGTAGAGAATTGTGGCGACAAAGTATTTCACTTTGGCTGGCGTTGACTGTAGTTCAAAGGAGTCCTACCCATGAGTCAGTGCTGCTGACTCTTTCCTATGGGCAATCACAGAGAGTGTAGTGTACTGATTCAACTTCATTTGAACTTTCCTTATTTCAGTGTACTAATGCAATTCTTTAATTATACTATACTTTATCTAGGTACATTTTAAGATCTCCTGTGAGATCATGTAATGATAGTAGCCTATGTAAAAATCCATCAGCAGGTAACATCACAATGTTGTAAAGAATATCTAGGTCCATTAAGTATAAAATGGGATTCTAGAAACTATGCATGGTTGATAATCACATTAGTTTACATTCTAAAATGTTAAAATCTCATAGGCTGAAGAGTAGTGCTCAAGGATAGTTACTTTCAGTGGGGTGTAAATAGTATGCTAGTGGAGGAGATCACATAAATTCTTTCAACATTCTTACTGTATGTAAGCTGTTGCAGTAGCCTCTTAGTAAACTTGCAAAAAAGTGAATGTATGTTTTGTGTCTATTAGATTGTCAAAAAATGACTCTGAGTGTTTTGGGGTTGTTTACTTCTTAAAGTTGTCCAAGTTGTAAATACTTTTTATCTGTACAACTTCATTATCCAGGACATGTAAACTAAATGAAATATATTCCTTGATATATAACTGATTAAGAATGTTATACATTCTTAGAGACTTAAGTAAGTATAGTAGGTTTTTTGTTTGTTACTTACACTTCTCTTTACTCTTTCCTGGCTGTGACTTTCCAAATGTTGTGTTTAATCAGAAGACATGTATTCTTTAGTGCATCTGTCTGACATTCCCCCGCTCATTAAGTCTATGTGGCCTGCATGAAATGTGCTTACTACAACATTTCTTGGAGAATTTTGTGTACTGATATATAAATTCTCCTCACACCGCTCATAAATGCATCAACACCTTGCTCAAATCAGTCCACTGTGCCATTCCTGAACTAATTGTATTTAGCTGGTCTGTAATGGAGTTGTGGAGTGAGATAGAGCTAATTAGGGAATTAGAGGCCATTACAGGTCAACTGGCATATCCGTTAAGAGCCGCATCCTAAGGAAGAACCTCTATGGCAGGTTACTGTTTTATACATGTGTGCTTACAGTGCAAGGTCCAAGCAAAATTATTTATGTGGAAGAAAGACATTGCAGGATCTGCGCTGGAAAAGAATGAAAATAAACAAAGTCCTCTATCCTTTTATCTAAAAATGGCTGCTGATCTTTCGGATCACTGAGTTATTGGTTAATGTGGAGGTTTCCTTCCTCAGATATAAAGCCATCTTCTCTAAAGCATGGGAGGGGAAGTATTGGGCTGTGGCACTGGCGCTTTGAGGCCTATATTTGTCTTTCACAGTCTGATTTCCTCTATTGTTTTGGAGTCATTGTAGGAACACATGTGAATGTATCTACATTGAGACATGCTATATTTAACTAGATAGATACTTTATTTTATTGATCCCCAAGGGGAAATTCAAATAAACTATACAGCCTCCTCTGTCAGGAATGACTTCCAAAAGTCTTTGGAAGCGAGCTGAATCTGAATTTGCTTTATTTACTCCTTGGCCTCCCTCTTCTGAATTCTTTGTGTTCAGCTTCTTTTGTGGGCCATTAACCTTGGCAAGATAGGCCGTTATTGCTTTTTTTCTTAAATCTACAGTACGTCAGAGCCTCATGTTGATGCCACTGCCAGTCAGAGGAAGAGAGTCGAAGGAACACATCCTTAGACAAATATGAAAATGAATGAAATTGCGAGTTATCTTGATTAAAATAATCTTTATTTGCCCTTCTGTCCTAATCAGTGGCATCTCTGTCTTGAGTGTTGTTAGGTTTTGAGCTTCTGTTTTACCTCATTAACGTCCTTGATACTTCAGCATCACATTCAACACCTTTTCTTAGTATTTTTGAGTCACTGGCCCTGGATGCCATCTCATCCTATTGATACATTATGGTTTTGTTCCCTCACACATGACAGCCTTGGTCCTGTTATCCTATTATCCTGTTTGGTCAAAGGGCCTACATTGGTCTGTTAACTTGAAATGGTTGGGAATGTTGACGCTTGTGTACTTATCAAGTCTATCAAACCCATATACCCCAAACCCATATAGTCCATTAGGATCTCCATTGGCTCTGTAATGCACAGTGAATGGAATATAAAGAGCTGTGGTATTGATTTTAAAATTATACTCATGTTCTCAGTCCTATATATCCGTTCTCCTTCACTCCTCTCAACCTGTGGGTCTCTCCTGCTGGTCACTGCATTACACCACATTCAGATTCTATGTTGAGGACTCAAGCACCATCCTACTCAGCAGGTCTCACATCAGACCCCAGGGGCTCTTATTTCAGTGATGGGGAACTGACAACGAGCAAAATTTGCTATGCATGAACTTAGCTAATTGAATACCACAAACAATATCCTAAGCACAGACACGGGTGGGTCAGAAGCACAATGCGTCTGTTTTGGTGAGATGGACTTTGCTTGTTGCTTGTGCCTTTACGTGATGCCCAGCAATGAAATTAGGGCCCCATTGCTTCTTCACCTTCTACCCTATAGTTGAAGCCCTTCAACTGTTTCCTCTGCCATGACTCCCCACTGGACCAGTTTCTGTAACCAACTCCAGATTGGACATTACAGCTCAGTCTCTTCCAGTCTGATCCTTTTGGATGCCCACCTCATCACAGTGCGTTTCACTAATTCACAGATTGAGATAAATGCAGAGACCAAATTTCCCTCACAGGATCAACACTGCTGACGTATGCCCCCCTGTATCCCAATTTCCCCTCCATTACATGCCTTTATATGTTTTTTGTTTCGGTAAATATGATTTTGGTAGTAATTGTAATGCTATGTTTAGCCTTCAAGGCTCATTTCCATCTAGGGCCCTTACCCAGAGTAGAAAAGACTCAGAAAAGAGTTTTACGCATATCCATACAATTATAATGGCAACATAAGATACATCATGCATTAAACAGTAAAGTAACAGATAGTTTAGTATGTGTAAAAATGGCACACAGTGTACTAACCAGAAGACTCTAATATAGAAATGAACCATATACTACACTGGCAAAGTGCTGCACCGTCTTATATAGCAGTACACTAAAATTGCTCTCATTTTCTTAGTTGTAAAGTGTCATAATCATGTGGCTGTCCTCACCCAAAGTGATATTGCAACTCCTGTAGATGGTGAAAGTAGGTCTGTACTTGGAGGAGGGTGTGTCTCCACCCAGACACATTAAATGGACAACTCACCTCTGAAAGATGGAGAAACAATGAAGATTTAATGACCAGCCCATGTCTCTGTAGCTCTGTAGCACTTACTGGGATCTGGAAAAGAATAGGGGGGGGGGGGGGTCAAAATAAGATAGGCTGCATCATCCCCCAGTACACAGGAAAGCCATCGGAGAGCTGCACTATCACCCTTTTTCTCTGTGGTTTTCAGTTCTGTGTGGTGCTGGAGTTCAGTGCAAACTTCCAGTAGAGTGCTCTCAAGGATTTTTCTTTTCGATTTTCTCCTGATTCCATGGTTACTGTCTGCTGCACAAAGAATAATTGGGGCTTCAGTCTGTCTTCTCTATCCCTCTTTCTTTTATTCTATCCCTCTCTTTCTTCCTTTTTTTCTATCCATTTCTTACTTTCTATCCCTTTTTTCTTTCTTTATCACATTTCCCCTTTAGTCCTATCTTTCGTTGTTCCTCTGTCTCTCTGTCTTTCTTCATAATAGCTCTGCCAGTTTGAGGCATTCTGTTTGGCAGCAAAGCTAAATGTTGTTCAGCTCTGTGCACATGTGCTACATCTCCAGATACATTGTATGAAACACGTACGCCTTCCTTCCCTTGCATATTAGAATAAGACCCAATCTACGTTGAAATGACAATGGTGGCCAATGTATAGATTTGCATAACAACATGGAGATTTGCCACAAAGACTTCTCTGATCAGTACACCCCTTTGTGGGGGATTTACACAGAGATGAAAGATTTGAATTACGGTAGTTTGTCATTTATAATGCCCCCATTATAGGGCGACTTTGGGTGTTGTGGAACTCATTGACGTCCAATGGAAATCAAATCAAATCTCCGCTCTGCAGTTCAAAGGAAGTACTTCCCCTCTCCCTAATGTGTCATTATTATTGTATGTGAGTCTCCTACCACACGGTCCTACTGCTCTGCTCACTGTCTCTCCAAAGCACTTTACACACCATGTAATTTACGGAGAGGCCCTGGCAGAGAGGACGTAGGAAATATTCATTAGGGCACTCCCACGGATTTGTAATGCGGGGAGACATCTCCGCAAGGTGTGGCTATTTCACTACTCCTGTCCGGTCCACTCTTCTCTCCTCTGTTGTGTCTTTACGGGGGCAATTCAGGACGTGGCCATTTAAAACAAAACATCGATCAATGTTTCATGAAGGGACGTATTTAACAAGGACACAGGCATGTCTTCTATCTCTCTCTTTCTCTCTCTCTCCACTGTGCTTGCCACATCATCAATATGTATTGTGGCACCAAGAAGCAAATGTGTGTGCATCCTGTCGTTTATAATTCATGAAATTTTATCATAGGGCAAGGCAGGACTTTTATAATGTGCTTCATCATATTCTATATGAGTTTTAAAAAGCAAGTGTCAAGTGTTTCAAACATCTGCTGAACATAAGCAAAGTAAAGAGTGTGAGATAGTCAATGTGTTTTATATAATGTTGTTGCATTGCTATATATCACCTATGCAATACAATTTTGCTACAATACACAAGGCTGTATAACTGGGACTAGACATGCCAGGAAGCTTTCTGTGCAACTGTTTACAATGTTTTATTTTTTTCTCATGAAACTCAATGGCTTTACCTTGGCAAAGGCTAATGCATATGTTACTGTTTTTGTTTTTGGCAGTTCCCTCCAAAGTGAGAATGATGACGATGAAGTTACAAACAAAACCTGGGTGCTGACCCCCAAAGTCTACGAGAGTGATGTCACTCACATCTTAAACAGCCTTCTCGATGGCTACGACAACAAGCTGCGGCCTGACATTGGAGGTAGGTGCAAGTCCTCACAGGCACTTGGCAGCCATCTTGGCAATGCCTTCAGACACCTATATGGCAATCAAAATCAGGCTCTAATCAAAATGAATGGGGAGAGGCTCATAACTCAACATAGGATGATCAAACAGGCCTTAAAAATACAAAGCTGAAATCACTCTGATCAAAAGCAGCACAAGCAACCATTCAGTAGTAGCTAAAAAAGGCCAATAATTGAGTTAGTTTGCTTACTGTGCTATGGTAACAGTGGAAATAAATGAAATGTTCAGGTGAGTTGAAACATAAGTTATACCATCTCTGACAATATGATTGGCTCTCTAAAATTCAGGTCTGCCACCCCCCATTTTGTGAGAAATCTTAGTCTGTAATGGCTGACACTCTTACAATCACCCCCAACATACACAAAAACACTGACTGAGAAGTGACCAGTACGTGATGTCCGGAATAGTAGACTTCTGTATGAAGCTACATATACAGTACTCAAGGTCTGATGTTCAAGTAGAAGTGTGATATTTTACCAGTGGCCTTAAGTAAAACAGGATTGTCTCCATGTTTACACAGTGGTTTGATTACATGCCAATATGCATCTCAGAGTGTGCGTGACAGATGTGTGTCAGTGTATCCCAGTGAGATTCAGCCTGAAGAGCGTGTCTAACAGACCCATACAGTAGTGAACTGTAGATCAGCGCTGTTACGTAGTCATTTGGGGAACATTAACCTGTCTCAGGGGCTTTTTTTGAGAACATGACAAATATGCTGCATGCAGCTGTCTTTTTCAGGGCGTAGCAGTGGCTACGAGGAGCTCAGATGAACAAATCATGTGTGGGTGCACTTACGAAGTAGAGTGGAAAAGGAAAGAGAAGCTAATGGCCATGGAGATCTGTAGGGATGTCATATCGATAACCAATCTGTAGGTCATCAGTATTTTTTGATGCATTGATATATAAAATGAGCCGACATTTACATAGACACTATAAGTGCTTGTTTTAAAATACGTGCACATGCATGTCCCTAATTTATTTATTGAGACAGAACAGGTAAACGACAGCTCTTAATTGCTGCCTTTCACTAATATACATCCAAGCTCCGAAAATGTTTCTGTGGATATAGTCACTTCGGTCATCACTTCGGTCTTCGTTAAACATATTTATGGAGCTAATATTTATACCACTCATATTTTGCAGTTTTAATTGTTTTTATATGAAATACTCTGTTTGAACAGAAGAGTTTCCTGTTAGGCCTATCCGCATGAAACCTTTGTCTCATTGATGAATACCTGGAGAGTGCATGTGTGCGGCCACGATATGTTTGTTATATGGAGAAGATAGCTTAGCCCCATGACTCATGTCATCATAACTGCGAGGGTGCTTCAACCAAAGAGGGGAAAAACACAATGAATTGTGACAAGAGTTTGTGATTAAAGAGTAATACTTTGCTATCCTGTTGTGTTTATGTATTAGGCTGACATGAGAATAAGATGTAAGCCTCTTTTCCCCATAACCTACATGTCAAGGCCTTAGTTGACGCAGGAATGAGGGGCTTGTGTCTGATGTTGAGTGTGTGTTGTGTCTGTTGTGTGCATGAAGTAATGCAGGATTGATGTAAAAAGCACTACTATTTTACTATGTCTTCTACTATGCACAGTACGGTGAATAAACAGCTTACTTTGACATTGAATGGGACTGATTGAAGTTGCATGTCCCCGCCTGACATCAAGCTGTCAGGCTACTCCACCATAAGTATTTGTCATCCTTCAACTGGCACCAAGCAAATGAAACTACATTTCCCATGATGCCACTGACCCGGGACAGACATTATTATGTAATCTAAATATTACCATTTGTTTTCAGATGAATTTCAAATAGTACAAGCATCCGCGTTACACCTACAAGACCATGTACATTGACTCACATCATTCATTCATTCATTCATTCATTCATTCATTCATTCATTCATTCACCAGAATTTTCACTACATATAGGTTACTGATTTTACCAGTATGTGTTCCCTAGGCAAGGAACCCATGACTATGGTCTTCTTAGCACCTTGCTCTACCAGTTGATTCTGACCAGCGGCCATTTCCCCATCATGTTCCCATCACAAAAAAGCCCCTTCCCACACACACACACACACACACACACACACACACACACACACACACACACACACACACAAATTATGCTCTGTTCTGTACATGGTATCTCAACAGGACCTAAATGTGATGAAAGTGGAACAACAGTTTAGTATGTAGATGAGTTTGGGGCTGAACGTACATAACGGCTAATTTGTCTCTGTCCTTTTTCAGTGAAGCCCACAGTGATTCACACGGACATGTTTGTCAACAGCATCGGCCCAGTAAATGCTATCAACATGGTAAGTTACAGTAATTTCTATCAAGATGTCACTTCTTGTGTTGATGATGTACACAATTGAACAATTGCACAATAGATGAACAATTGCACAAAAATGACCGCTGTATTGTTTACAATTAGTGATGACAAATCAGTTTGTGTGTATTGTATCAGTCTGAGCAGGGTTTTGATTTGCAGCAATGAGTTACAGTGAAATGGAACGGTTTTATTGTAACAACACAATGGCAACTGTTATTTTTAAAACTGTGAATATGGGCATGTCAGAAGAAGAAGCTTTTTTCCAGAGAGATGGATGCGCGTGCATGCTATTTCATAAGGGCTCCACACTTGAAAATGATATTGGATTTTCCACAGTTTGTCTCATTATTGGCTGATTGATGCCTGCATTCACAGTTTGGTGCTTGTTGCAAGAATGAAACCTGGCAGAGGGGCTCATCCTCCGGATGCTGAGGCCTATTTACAGGGAGTGCATCCCAGTTAAGCTGGCCTCTATAAATAGACTGGGATGAATATTGCGAGATTAGCAGTCTCCTCTGCCTCAGGAGTTCACCCAAGACGCCCTCCCCCACCAGCGAGGGTGGCGGAGGTGGTGGTGGTGGGGTGGTCGGAGAGAAATTCCTGACTAAGGTTCCAATTTTAATGTTAATCCATTTCTCACCCCTTTTCAATTACTGCCAAGTGCGACTGATACTAAGAAGAAGGGAAAAAAACGCCTTAGCCAAAAGTGTATGCACGGTTGCTACTGTCACAGGGGTAGGAAATAGTCAGCTCTTTCATCTCATTGTTAATCACTCTTGAGCCTGCACTCTGACTGGCTCAGATGGGGACTGTGGGCGGGAATTGGATGGAGTTGGGGGATTTTGCACAAACCGTAGGTTAACCACTCTTCTCTAACACTGTAGTCCCCCGTATGCCAATTACTGTAATGCGGTAGTTCTTGACGTACATAGTTATGCATGATATGGAGTGTTTCGTACTCAGCATGCGGCTAATATTATCTTTGTTTTTGCCGAATCTGGTATACGTGTAAACGCAACTTGCTTACTTTGTACTGACATCTTTCTTGTGTTCTTTTACTTTACAAAAGTATTTTTGTGTGTTTGTTGTGCTTTTGTGATGCACACTGCTCACTTCTCTCAGAGGGGAGTGTTGATATTCAGTCGGCCGCAGAATAGACATTTTCTTTTGGCTGGAATGTCAGGGCTGGGAGTAAGTTTTGATCTGAGTGAGAGTGTGTGTCTCTGTATGCGTGTGTGTGTTTAGAAAAAAAATATGAAAACCCAGTTGGTACCCATCACAAGCCTTTGGTTTTCTGTGATAAAAAAATGTACTCCAGCAAATAAAAGTGAATGTGTTGATTGTAGCCGGGTCTGTGACACTTTGGTGGGGATTTTGGTTTTATTGCTTGGCTAAGCTCTGTAGAAAAGTAAATTATTAATGCTTCTGTCCTCTCACACACAAATCCGAGGATTTTTCTTTCTGTCTTTTTTTTAAAAGCGCCACTTCACTTTGAACTCCAGGGCTTTCCTTGTGCCAGAATTATTAAATAAAAACCCAGAGAGCAGTCGGCTCAAGAACAGTGAGACGTTCAAAATAGCAATAACGGGTAAACATTCACAAATGTTTTGAAACAGTTATTTCGTTTCTCGTTTGAATTATCTACCATGGTTATCATCTATATCTAATGAGCTCAAATGTTTGCACAAAAATGTTTTAATTTAAAGCTAATTTCAAGAAATGTTCAAAGAAAATGCATTCACCTGGAACACCTTTGTTTGTACACACCTTTGTTTTGGCTCTGATCTGATTGTGACAGAGAGAGAAAGAGAGAAAGAATGAAATGAATGAAGAATGAAAAAGGCAAAAAAGAAAAAGATTGTGTGTGTGTGTGTGTGTGTGTGTGTGTGTGTGTGTGTGTGTGTGTGTGTGTGTGTGTGTGTGTGTGTGTGTGTGTGTGTGTGTGTGCTCAGGCAGTGATGTGACCCTCCCCTTAAGTATTTCTCACATCCCTCTCGCGCTAGTCTGTGACTGGTAATGGCAGGGTAGTGGGCTCGCTGTAATGAGACCCTGGAGTTGGGAGAATGTCAACTGCTAAACAGGAGGCCCCACGTAATTGGCCTTTTCTCGGCGTTTAATTCTCAGGTTGCAGGTTGCTTGCCTTGACACAGCTCGTTTCAGCTGCGTGCTTTCATTTGCACAGAGGATTAACAGCCCCGTCTTCTCCGAGAAAGGATTCTATCAATACAGCACCTACAAGACCATGTGCTGCAAAGGCTTTATTTCACCCCCCTTTTACCGCCTTTGCACATCACTCGGGTCTATAGGTCACAATGATCATTTTGAACTAAAATAGCTTCCTCTTCCCCAACTCTGGTAATGTAGTTAAAAGCACTTAGTACACAGTAGTATTTTATACAAGGAAAGACTCTCATAAACTGCCACTTTAGGAGAGATGGCAACTTGTAAAAAGGGTAAAAAAAAATCTTTTTTTAAATGATGCTAGATGACACTTTTTTGGTAGCACATAACTCTTCTCTGTCGCTCCGTCAAACAGGAGTACACCATCGACATCTTCTTTGCCCAGACCTGGTATGACAGACGGTTGAAGTTCAACAGCACCATGAAGGTGCTCCGCCTGAACAGCAACATGGTCGGCAAGATCTGGATCCCTGACACGTTCTTCCGCAACTCAAAGAAAGCCGACGCCCACTGGATCACCACACCCAATAGGATGTTGAGGATCTGGAATGATGGACGCATACTCTACACCCTGAGGTATGGTAATCATATGCCAAGATGCTGTCCGAGTGTCTGACATCTGAAGATGATGCATTAGTCAGTGATGAACATTGTATTACTAAATTATCAGTCATTTGGCTCAACTATATTTATGGCCATCACAAGTGTATATGATGCAACAATCTATTTGATTATTTTTCACCTTTCACCTTATTTTTGACCTGCTTAACTGAGCTGCCATAATATTGTGACGTGTCTGGATTGGTTAATTTGTCACGCAGGATCTGCTGGTGGCATAAACATATGGAATATAACATGCTGTTTATAAATAGCTTAGCCTTACACAACACACTGGGTATAGTTGATTAAACCCAATATTTATAAAAAGAGTAATTCATCTTGCTGAAGTGTGCAGCTTGGAGCCAGAGCCATGCATGCTGGCTGTATTCTCTGTGCCTGTTTAATTGGTAGGCGTCCGATGTAGTGTGAAGTGGGTGTTCATGGCCAATGATTGGATAAGACTTGGCCTGCTACTGAGAGGTAATTTTCTGACTGTAGGTTGACTATAGATGCCGAGTGCCAACTTAAACTGAACAACTTTCCAATGGATGAGCACTCCTGTCCCCTGGAGTTCTCAAGCTGTAAGTTTGCCCATATGTTCTCTTCCACTCTCCCTTTCTCTCTCTCTCTCTCTCTCTCTCTCTCTCTCTCTCTCTCTCTCTCTCTCTCTCCCCCCTTCTCGCTCATCTACTCTATCTCTCTCTCTCTCTCTCATTCTTTTTATGCCCTCCCCTATCTCTCTTTTTTTCTGTTTCTGTCTCTCTCATTTTCTTGCTCTCATTTCAACCTCAATTCACTAGTTTAACGCTTTATTTATTAACGCCTTCTTTAAATAGAACAGCCACACACGGTAACTGGTGATGCTGGTAAGCACCAAAGCAGAAAAAAGACGGGTTGTTTTGCTGCCAATGTGTAACACAGATATTGTGGGAGAAAATAAGAAAGCTCTCTTGCACAGACATGAAGATTATTTTGGTCGCACTCCTCCGCCCTTTATCTCCCTCTCTCAATATCTCTCCGTCTCTCTCTCCTTCTTCTCTAGTTCACATCCCAGCCACTAGTTTCAGTTTCAGGAGACAGGGAGGGCTTTTTTTTTATGTTGCTTTGGCTGCTTGGATGCAGCGTTCTCTCACCACAGGAGCCAGCCCCACGGAGAGAGCTCCCTAAATAGCCACGGATTGTTTCGTCCGAATGGGAAAAAAAAGAGAGAGAAAAGAGAGTGTGAGGGAGAGGGAGAAAGTGTGTGAGGAAGAAAGACGAGAGAGAAAAAAATCATGTAAAATTGATGAGCACCGTGGCGAGTCTCCTGGGGATGACATGAGTGGAGTTTGCATGCAGCGGCCTCAGAGAGAACTGACCCTCGGCCTCAGAGAGAACTGACCCTCGGCTCTGTGCATCTCACTTCACTGTGAACACATTTTGTGTCTATTTATTTTTTTATTTTATTTGTCTCTTTTATTTTATGGCATTTTCAGTTATTTAGAGTTGCCTATGGAAAGCCTCTCACAAATTTGGGCCCATGTTCAAGACCAAACTGGTCATTGGAATCAATAATTATGAAAGCATAGTGGACAGATGAAATTGCTGTAATGTGGCTGTAGGGCGAGCCGCGGGGGATGGGGGGCAAGTGAGTGGACTGTCCTTCCAGGTCCATCATAGATCTCCTCTTGCGGATGATGTCTATGGGTTGTTCAATTAAGAGGCCCATTAAAGTTCCTCGCCCCCCTCCCTCCTCCCCTTTGGAAAGTCCTCACATTTGCACACTACACTTCGTTTGGGGTTGCCAAAGCTTATTTGCTGGCCCGGGATCAAAAGAGACTTGACACAAGGTCAATCATTATTCGTATTAAATCACTGTTTAAGATTCCCTCAGCAATTGCTGACGCACCCTTTTTAGGTCCATCTTTAATACCATTGCCTTAACCCCAATTAACATTCGAGTGTGGGGGGAAAAAAAGAAAGATATAACAATCACAAATGAGTCTCTCAACCCAAGATCCAATAAAGACCATCCACTAAAATGTCTTGTGTGAAGGGTTGTCTTGGGAAATTGGAGGTTTGATTGTTCTGCCTCTTCTCTTTTTTCATTATTATTTTTTAATCATACGCCAACCCAAGATGGCTACCCAAAGGAGGAGATTGTGTACAGGTGGAAGAGGAGCTCAGTGGAGGTTGGAGACATCCGCTCCTGGAGGCTCTACCAGTTCTCCTTCGTGGGACTCCGCAACACCTCCGAGATCGTGAGGACTGTCTCAGGTAAGATAAGCCCAACTCCCGCACTCACACACACACACACACACACACACACACACACACCACCACCACCCAAAGGGCTGGACAATTTTACCTAAAAATTCATATAATGAAGAAAGATTATCATTTAGAGAGATAACATTAGTAATTAGAAAATAATTGCATGGCTCTAACTCACTTGATGATGTGCATTGGTCTACTTTCTGTTGCAATTACCAGTTACCTGCATCCCAAAAGCACGACTTGGTTTCACTGAATGATTAAGAGAGAGAGTTTGTGTTGTTATTATGAAAAAAGCAGGACAGGGGTCTCGGGGGGGGAACGTCAAACCAGCAAGCGAGTCACGTCGTCAACCACCGCAGCGGCGACGGGCGAGCGAATGAGCGAGGGAGGTGAGGGAGTGTCTGAGGCGCGGGTGCGGAGCACGTGTTCATGTGTGTCTGTGGCACCCGGGGGGATTTACTTCAGCTGGGCGCGGGCCAGAAACTGGCTCCCTCGTGCCATAAATTGTATTTGTCAGGAGCTTACAGTGGCAGAGAGAAAAATGCCACACAGTCGCGGCTTCAAAGGCCATCCTCTAAATCACTCTGTTTGATCATGGCACAAAATACTAGGCCCTTGGAAATATTTGTCATCCTAAATGTTCAGTGGCAAAAAAAAAGACAAAAATAAATAAACAAATGACTAGACTATAGATACACTTACCTCCAAAGAAACAATAAATTGCGTAATGGATGCCACCAGCCACAGTGCCCTTACAAACAAATTAGGGAAGATTTAAAAGAGATATAACAGTTATGGGGTCTATTTGGTTTTAAGTGGGTATCGATCGAGAAGAGGATGTGTACTCTTGGCCTGCGTCCACATGCTTAAGCTGACTATGTTTTGAACATAAAGGCAGACAGGAAGAGTTAGACAGACAAACAACATGGGCTTATCAGGCCATTTCCAGACATTACCAATGGATCCACTGCTGGGAATTAGAAGCTTCAGCTGCATAAGGACATATTCTCTCTATCTCTCCCTCTCCTACTATTTCCATTTCTACTTGTGCCTTTACATCTCTCTCTCTCTCTCTCTGTTCATATGAACCTCTCTATCTTCCATGAGGTACAGTAGAGTAGCTGCCCACTTCCTCCCTCTCTCTATCTCCTTCCCTCTTATTCTCTCTCCTGTATGGCTGGATGGTACTCCACTTAATACAAGGATACAAGGAGACAAGGAAGTTTATTGTCACATGCATATAGTTACTGGAAGTAAGAAATGCAGTGAAATTATGTCTGGTGTCAGCCTAATGGCTGCTCATAAAGTCCCATAAAGCTCAGGTTTCCTTCTCAGGTCTGATCAGAGAGCTCTGGGCTCAGGCAGCCCTGTTTATATTCAGAGACGGTGTAACAAAGGCACAATGTGAGCCTCAGTTGCACAGTTGTACTGCTACAGCTACTGCTGCTGCAGACTCCCTAGCCGTTTGCTGTTGGTGTTTAACCTGCACTGACCCGGCTGTTAGCTCCGCCTTGGAGGCTGAAGACAGTTGATACTGTAGGTAGAGGAGATGAATGACATTTACAATAGATACAGATGACATTCTACTACATTGTCAATGGGCAGAGTACAGGGACCAAGCCAATTAAATGTAGTAAGCATCCAACCAGAAGTGAGAAAGTTGTCACATTATTCATGACTTGTATGTTAGTCTCACCTTGAATGTGGTATGTTTGTTATTTGGTTATTGGAAACATTGTGCCTTGTCACGCATTGGAGGTGGATTTCCCCATTGGAGCTGCAATTCTTGTATTAGTAATCAGTGTTTGCTTTGATAGCTGAAGCCCAAACATGGTCATTATGCGCTGCTCTATGACGCTGGTTTACGGGTCTCAGCACCTAACCTCAGCGGGACCTCGTAAGACCCTTTGAGGAAACTGATGCCAAATCCAATTAGTGACGAGCTTAAATCAAGACTCAAGAGCACCGGCCTTTTGGTTAATGGTCTGTGCGACAAATTGATGCATGCTCACTCACAAACCCATTCTCGAATATGCAATTCAGATGTATTTTTAGAATGCATTAGTTCCCCTTGTTGTTTTTGTTTTCAAATTGAAATGTGATAAATTCTGGTATATCCTGTCTCTCTCTCTCTCTCTCTTTCTCTTTCTCTCTCTCTCTCTCTCTCTCTCTCTCTCTCTTTCTGTCTCCCTCTCACTCTCTTTTCCTCAAAAAAAGAAAGACAAAAATGACCTGCCATCTGCTCCCCTGCAGCTGTGGTTTTTAAAAGAGGTTGTGCTGGATTTTGTTTGTGTGTGTGTGTGTGCAGGCGAGTGTGCATGTGTGTGTGTGTGTGTGTGTGTGTGTGTGTGTGTGTGTGTGTGTATGTGTGTCTTTTCCCCCATCCACTGGCAGTGCAGAGGCTCTGCTGTCACATCACGACAGCTCAGAGACTCCCCTGTCTACCTACAGCACATGTCCAAGTCACTGATCTGTGATCAGCCCAGCACACAACCCAAACAACTCCAGTTACTCAATATGAAAAGGAGGGAAAAAATACCCTGCTGTCTGTCTACTGCACTTTTTCTAGTCTCTGATTTGTGATCAGTACATTCCACCTCTCAACTCAACATCGATTATTGTACTATGGAGAGTCCATTTTGAAGAAACAACCGTTATATAATCAAAAAGCACCGCACACCCAAAAATTGTAGCAAGGTGCTGACCACTGGTGAAGAACAACACTTTTCTGTTATTTATAAGAATGAAACATTAACCACAACAAACATTGACCGCATTTTTCATTGAAAGCCAATGGCTGGTCGTTCAGGGTACACAAAGCCTGAAATGCAGTCCAGTGTGTCCTAATGGACATTTAACCCTGTTGGCCTAGTGAAAGGGTTAAGCCATAAAACCGGGCAACTGGCAGCTGGATGATCAGCAGATCAAGCCGGATCAGGGTCTTTTGTAGATCAAGAGATGAATAGTCGTGGACCAAAAAAGAAACAGGCAGAACATGAAACATAAGAGGCATGAGGGGCAGAGAGATAAACAGTTAAAGAGAGAGCACTAGAGAGAGAGAGAGAAAGAGAGAGAAAGGGGGGAGGGAGGTAGAGCAAGAAACAAATGATGAATAGTTGTGGACCAAAAAGAAACTGTTGTAGAATATGACGATTAAGAGGCGTGAGAGACAGAGAAATAAGGAGATAAACAGAGGAAGGAGAGAGAGAGAGAGCACTAGAGAGAGAAAGAGAGAGAGAAACATATGGTCAGTTATACAGCCTGAGCATTATATTCCATTAAGGTTGAGGATTCCTGGTGGGACATCAAACCAGCATGCATCTCACAGGCCTTTTCCATTAATCATCAGCAGTGTTGCATAGAGCCTCCCGATGTTCATTATGCATCCCTTCTAGCAAATCTGCTAAACAAATAATTCTGAGAGGGGTGGGTGGGGGCGGGGGGGGGCATCTATCAGGGGAATAAGCTGGGTCTCCCCATCATGAACGGTGCTCACTTTTTAAACCTATACATCAATCTTTGTGTTACATTGAATTACATTTTCTTTTTTTTTTTCAGTTTTTTTCTTAAGGTAGCGTGATGTATACGTGCATATATTTTCGTTTCTTTTTTTTCCTGGCAAGTCTGTTTTTTGGTCAGAGCTATTCTTAGAGTGACCTTCTAAACGTTGAGGCGAGAATGCGAGCACGAGTATGTTGAGCACGGGGTTCCGCTGTTGTCTGTGTGCGCCGGCCTGTGTGATCCGGCGTGAGTGGACGAGGCCCGGAGACACATCAGCGTCCGCGGCTGATTATGGAGGCCCACAGTTCACAGATGAGACATTGACAGGAGACGTCCGCGGGCGACGAATGGACGGAAGCAGCGGAGGAAAGAAAGGCTCAGGAGCCCCCGGAGGTCACGGCAGCAGCCAGCGGAGAGGGGGGGGGGGGGCAGAGAGAGAGAAAGAGAGAGTTCAGGGCACACATATTTTGTTATTCAGCTCCTCTCTCTACACACACACACACCACACACACACACACACACACACACACACACACACACACACACACACACACACACACACACACAAACACAAACACACACACACACACACACATACACTCTTCTTCAGATGCACTGTCCCTGTCCTGCTTGTGAATGCCAAGACACAGGAGGGAGTCTAGGGAAGGAAAGAGAGAAAGACAGACAGACAGAAAGAGAAATATAGAGAGTGTGAGAGAGAAATGAGATTGACGAAAGACTTAGTTGCCATGTATAAACCTGTCAGTGCACAGCAAAATATATTCTGCTTTACACTCTACTTATTTCACTGTGAAGATTGAGTCAAGGATTAGAATCATTATCTCTTTTTTGACACATAGTTCTGAAAACTGTATGCAAGTCAGGTCACACAAAGCTACATCCTGTAATTTCAGCCTATTTTCAGAGATGAATGAAGCCATTGTGGTAACACTACCAGTCATGCTATGTGCTAATTATGAGTTAGTAGTTAAACATTTTGTATATTCAGTAGTGATTATTCAGCTAACAGTGGGAAGAGGTCAAGATGTCTTAGGATGTGTTGATGTGTGGAGTTGATACCGGGTTATACCAGGTAAAAGGACCTTAGTTCACTGGCTGTGCTATATTTAGCTTGTTTTTACAAATTGGGCTGTTGCTCTCTGATAGAAGATAAGAACTGAAGACTGTAAGAAACATGATTAAATGGGTTCAGATGAGTTCAGATTAGTGATCAGTGTGACATTTGGTTGTGTGAGTGTGAGAAGCAATCTCCAGCTGGGCGTGGCGTTACAGATGAAGGCTTTGTGTTCTCTGTTTGGATCTTTTTTTGCTTTCTTTTGTCTTTTTTTATTTATTGATACATTTTTTATTTTATTTTGAGTTTAGATTTGAAGTGTGGGAACTTAGGTAACCGTTCCATCACATTGTGCATGGCAGCCGAACTCCAAGGCAAAATCTTAACACAAGGTCTGACAGGGCACCCAAAACACAGTAGCTATTTTTGGTACCTAAATGCAGGGCACACTCCTATGTGCTAGGCATGGTGTGGAATACAAATAACTTTTTAGGCAATTAGATTTTTGCTAATTCCACATAAATCAATGCTCATAGCATGATGTATTACAAAATGTTATATCATGCATCAGACACCTATAGCTTTTTATGGAATAAGCTAGCCAGGCAGACAATGTGAAAATAATGTTTTATATTATTTAGTCAAATTTATTTCATTGATTTACATTTGTTCAGAAATGATTAGGATTACAGATAAGATTGCTGTAAGAATGCCCAAAAACATGGAGGGAATTGCAAGTGTGCAACCCAAAACTTATGAAACAAGTTAATGAAGCCTTGTGTGCAATGACTAAGTGTTCTTTTGTATACGCATCGCTCTGGATTCCTTTGATGATTTCGAGCGCTGTGGATGTTGAGGAAGCTGGCGTTGCACAAACGAGTTAAAAGTTCAAAGGAAAGAGGCACTGCAGGGGACGTGATCTTTGGCTTTGTGCAGCGGGTTCTCGGCACATTCATCTGGGGATCCGAGGCTTCACGCTTGAAGGCTGCTCTGGTCTCCGCCTCTAATTTAAAATTCAAAATGCCTGTTGGTGGAGCAGTTGGTGGAGCTGCCTCCTTACCAAGGAGAGCTGGCTTTGGTATTTAGGTTTTTTTTGTTGAAAAGCTCAAAGATGAGAATCTTGATCTGATTAATACATTTATCCAACGCATTCACTAACTCGATGCATATCTGCTCGGTTATCAGATGTGCTTATCAATAAAAGAGGTGCAAGGTATGGCATGTTTATAATGTATATAAGTATAAGTATATATACTCTTTTGATCCCGTGAGGGAAATTTGGTCTCTGCATTTATCCCAATCCGTGAATTAGTGAAACACACTTAGCACACAGTGAGGTGAAGCACACACTAATCCCGGCGCAGTGAGCTGCCTGCAACAACAGCGGCGCTCGGGGAGCAGTGAGGGGTTAGGTGCCTTGCTCAAGGGCACTTCAGCCGTGCCTACTGGTCGGGGTTCGAACCGGCAACCCCCCGATCACAAGCCCGAAGCGCTAACCAGTAGGCCACGGCTGCTCCCATATGTGGACATAGACATAGCCTCTTTGGGAAGTTACCGGTACATCTGCGCTGTCAAAGCATCAAGAAATGTGGATGTTTGTAAGTGTGTGTCAGCAAAATATTTTTTCCTTAAAAAAAAATCTATACTTGGCTAGATGAACACTTCATTTTTGCTCCACTGGAGCACATAACTCAATTTTGCCATGAGGCAATGCACTTAAGCTAGTGCCACAGCCCTCTGGCCAGCGGCTGTCTCTCCTCCAGGAGGGGCAGGGGGGCTGAGGGTACCTGTCGTGCAGGAGAATGTCCCTGCAGGTGGGGTGCAGTGGCAGGGTCTAGGCCTGGGACCACACCCCTGTGTGGATCATAGCGATCTATACTAACATCCAACAACAAGTGGAGCAAGGTCAATAAATAGATAGATAAAAAAAATGCCCCAGGCTAGAGAGAGTCTGAGTAGGTTGCTTTAAAGATGGGTACAGTTGCTTCCAACCACACATAGGCCACACATGTTACATAAGTCATCTTATATGATTTTATCATTTGGAATTTAATTTTATATTTGGAACATCATTGTTTACAACATACCTGTAGAAGAGATAAAACACTGAATCACATGCTCGGAATTGACAAATATTAAACAAACTATAGTGAAAGTTCATTACCACCAGCAGCCAGGAGCACGGCACTGGAAAACTTCTACACACTCAAGCTAATAAAGTTGGCAAGTGGAGTCAAGCACCTGCCCTCAACTCTCTCTCTCTCTCCCTCCCTCTCTCGCTCTCCCTCTCCCTTAATGCCAGTCTCTCCGACCTCCCGTCAGGTGGGCTAATAGGGTTGTAATGAACGGCAGGAGAGGCCCAGGCCTGATTGTGATTGGCCACCGGGAGGAGGTCACTCAGGGGGACCGTGAGAGGGCTGCTGTTTGTCGCCCCTGGTGGTTGATGGGTAGCACCTGTTTATTACTGTAAGGGCCCTTGAGGTGATGGGGAAGGAGGGATAGATGGATGAATGGGTGGATGGATGGAGGGAGAGATGAAGGCGAGGAATTAGAGAAAAGGCAATCAAAGGATGGAAGAAATACGACGAGCTTCCCCCCAAAAAAATAGGTTTCTAATGTTCCAAGTGTTCTAACTTACTGAGGAGTTTTTGTACTCACAATAAATGCTGGTGTTAGCTGTGCAAACAAAGTGATTCATATATACAGTAAGAATATATATTGTAGATATGGTGATGTTCAAGAACTTACATAATGCACATACGATAAGGGTTAGGTTTTAGATAACAGCTAAGTAAAGTACACATGCCATACATTGGAAATGTACTGCATTAAAGCATTTGATAACACATATGACTCAACTACTTTGCACCTAAGGATGCTTAAAATAAAGTGAGATCAGATGTTGAAAGGAAATCCTCCATCTAGGATCACAACATCTGACCCGAGCTATTATAATTGCAGCTCTTTTTGGAATGTCCTCTGATGTGCTGTGGTATCCTGGAGCCCTCTGTCACATGCTGGCATATCATTGCAAGGCTTCCTGCAGGACAGTGTAGTCTGACACTTCATTCAAGCACAGGTTCCCTTACTGCTACATCTTGGATGACACACACACACACACACACACACACACACAAACACACATACTGTACACACTGCGTGTCAAGGACAGAAGTGACTGTGAGTGATGCTGGTCTAGAAGAGGTGGACATACTGTAAGAGGAGTAGAAGAGGTCTCTCACATCTGAATCAAACTACCGGTACATGTGCTTGGCCATAGTGACAAATAATACAGATGTCTTAGACCTCGTATCCCACACACACACACACACACACACACTTTAAACATACCCTTTGGTCGTTTTGATTAAGATTCTGAACCTTTTAAACACACATACCCCTCTGGTTGTGTTGATAGGGATTCTGCATGCTATATAACACAAATGTAATATTGAAGGAAGACGATTGAGTTTTTTGGACAAGAGTCAGGCTGAATGAGATCAGCCTCATGGAGGACTGCGAAATGAGCGTCTGTTTGCGTTTTTGCTATTCAGTGCGATCCACTGGGGCATAAAAGGCTTGCTGCCGTCATGGCGATGATTGTCACATTCTCAATTCAGGCGAGGTCTTCACTTTCACCTTCGAATGAGAATCACGACCAAACTCAGACAGATGATTGCTATGACAACGAAAACAATGTGTGAGATGGCTGATCTGGGAGGGCGAGTTTAAGTGTAATTTTCTGAAATTATTTTTCAGTCGCAGTCTGCCTCAACAGCAGCTTCTCACTCTGTTGTTTTTGGTCTTTATCAGTCGTATTTCTGTGTATAAGATAATGTGTGTGTATAAATATGATAGTGTGTATATGTGTGCTTGTGTTGAGATAGTGAGCATTTGTTTGTGAGTTCACTTGGGAGTGTGTGTGCATGCTCATGTTTATGAGTAAGTGATGCATTCCGGTGTGTGTGTGTGTGTGTTATTTGCATGAGTGCATATGTGTGTGTGTGTGTGTCTTGCAGTATGTGTGTGTGAGTGTGTATGTGTGTGTGTGCGTGCGTGTGTGTGTGAGTGTGTGTGGTGCTCTGTGTGATCGCACTGCTGAGGGTGCTCTCGCCCGCACTACAGAGGCTTCAGGTCTGCTGCTCTCCTTCACTAATTAGATCTTGTCTTTTTGAAATGCAGATTATCTCGTTTCCCCCCCCCCCCCCCCCCAACTGCACATCCGGGATTTCAGTTTGTTCGTCAGCGGTCGGATTGTGCAAATAAGCTCTGAACCAGTCGGAGTCAGGAGAGCGGAGCGGGAGCGTGAGGCAGGGTGCAGTGAGGCAGGGCGCAGTGAGGCAGGGTGGGCGCAGTGAGGCAGGGTGGGTGCAGTGAGGCAGGGTGGGTGCAGTGAGGCAGGGTGCAGTCAAAGGATCCACAGACTTGCATAACCACGCTGATCCCACTCTCCCCTTTAATGGAAAAAGGGAGGTGGAATGTTCACATTTTTAGAAAGACTAACCTAGAACCTGAACGTTGAGGCGGGAGGGGCATGTGGAGGGGTAGCTATTGGATTTGTTTTTGGTTTTTTTTTTTCACACACCCGGATACTGATTAAATTTGTCTTGTGGTGCACATGTGCAACAGTATGCTGGAGGAAATTGCCGGATATTGAAAGCGTTGTTATTACGGCTACCTGCTAAGGCTAATAAATTCATGTTGGCACATCTCAGAAGCATGCTGGCAGGGCGTCTGTCCTTGGGAGCATCTGTTGTCTCCGGCAGGCCGTTAACGTTGTTAGCCTTAAAGGTAGATCTGTCTCATTTCTGACATGCAGCGCTCGTGCTGCGTGCTGCTCTCAGATCAGTTTTCATTAAATCATAAACCACATATGTGATCAAAAAAAGTATTTCAGTACCAAAATCTGTTGAACTACTCTGTATAATAAGCCATGGGTCTGACAAGCTCTACAAACTCAGCTGACAGACACACACACACACACACACACTCTTGCAACATTGAACATTGCTTTTCCCCCTAAAACAGCTCCCCTCCACAAGAGTGACAGCAGATAGCGATACTAGATGAACTGACCTTGGTTGTGATAAACAGGTCATAATTCACATGCATTGCTATTCCTGAATCCCCCCACTGCCCCTCTCTGCTCCACTGGTTCAGCATAGGGAGGGAAGGGTGGCCATCTTTGACAGCAGATGTGGCGAGGTAGACACGTTCCTTTGGGTTAGTGGTCACCAGTCATCCGCGTTTCCAATTTCAAAGGGAAGGAAAATTGGTTTTCACACACAGCTCTTCCTGGTCAGCAACCAGGGATTACCCACTCCTATTGCCCCACTGTATCTCAAAAGCAATATGAAGCTCAGAGACCTGTGATTGACCTGTCAGCATTTCCTGGACCCAGTTGAACACATTCATTAATGTACTTACTTACTTACCTGTTTGGCTGTGTCTTTGCTTGCTTGATAGTTTTCTTATTTATTAACATGCTTGTTTTTAGTATTTTGGTTTCTGTTTGCTTGTTTATTGGTTTGGTTTAAATATCCCTCCCTCTCTGATGTTGATGCTGATTTGAAAGATATGAACAGCAATTGCAGACATTATTTATAGGAGAGCTGAGACTGTTCAATAAAGTAATCATGTTCCAAACTTCTGATTGATGCCCAGGAGAGTCATTTTCAGGAGCCGAAAGCCTACTGGAGCAGTATGCTGTCAGGCAATAGTAACCTAAGAAAAACGACGTATTTATTATAAGATTGTTCTGGCTTTTTCGCTAATTAGTTCTGTCACTGACCACATTTCGATCAACAAAACTCATGTGAATGATAAGTATATGCTTTTTAACAGTCTTTACTCCTGACTAAAAGGAAAGTACTGCTCTGCAGTAACACTTTGTCATTTCATTTTACGATCCAAAAGATGCAAGACTCCTTTGGAATATATGGCACTGTCTGGAGAGATAAAACATGGCCTCCACTGGGATATTTTAAACATGGTTGTTCTCTCTTCCTTTAATTCTGTAGACTCAAGAAAGAAGGAGAGACAGAGGGAGAGGTAGAGAGAGAGAGAAGGAGAGAGAAATCCCTCCATCAGAGTTGCCTGTGCTCCCGCTGTGTGGAGATGAAAGGCGCCGAGCGTTTTTTACACCTACGCCATTTGTTCCATTATGTGTGATTCTGACAGATGAGATCTCCTGGCAGGGGCTTTGAGTCGCTCGCATTGGTCGGCCATCATTTGGGAAAACTATGTGCACAAGCTCTTTGATGTCCTTGAGCTCTGTGCGAGAAAAGAGAGAGGGATAGAGGGAATGAGAGAAGAAGGAGAGAAAAGAGAATGAGAGACAAAGAGAGAAAAGAGTGACAGAGACAAATAGAAAGAAAATAGAAATTAACAAGGAAAGAGGGATAACGAAGGAAGAAATGAAGACGTGAGAGAGAGCAAGAGAAGAAGTGAGAGAGGGAAGGGGAGAAGGAAAGAGAGTGGGATAAAGAGATAGAGCAGGGGTATTCAATTAAACTTCAGCGTGGTCCAGTTACGGAAAATTCCCTCAAGCAAAGGTCCGGAGCATCATAATGTTTAACATGCGTGTATAGTACTGTATATATATATATATATATATATATATATATACATATATATATATGGATATTTGGATGGATATATATATATATATATATATATATATATATATATATATATATATTTGGATGGATAGATGGATGGATGGAGCCTAGTTGTAGGCCTAGGCCTAATGTTTAATGTGAAATAAAATTAGTAGCCTAAAGGTAACATTCGAAATGAGGAGAAATAAGGAAGATATGAGTAGGCCCTAATTGGGGAGAAAAACTGAGTAGCCTTGGCTATTTTAAGATCTTAACGTGAACTTAAAATAAGATTTGAGCTTAGACAAGGATGGATATATTCCACAGCTGGTTCCTTGAACCCATCAATCAGCAAGTTTAATTCTATTTTTTTCTTTTTTTTTTAATGTTGACCGGAAATCCTGGAAACCTTAAGGAACATCCCGTTGTTGGGCAGTGAATGGATGTGTTAAGATTGTGGTGGATCAATCATATTGCCCTCTTAATTAAATCGTAAATATTCTGTGGTGTCAGTTCACTGTTGAATGGGTAGGCCTAGCTTCAAATTGGCGCTAGGTGCTTCAAATTGGTGCTTTTAACAATCGCCTATCTCAGAATATGTATAAGAGTCGGTCCAGGGCAATTCCGCGCAAAACTGTCACACCCATATAACGCCAACACAATGCCAACGTAGGGCTATTTAGTTGACGTTCTCGCTGTCTAGCTTTCTCCCCTTCGAGCAATTCATGATTTGAAAATAACTTACTTATTGCTACATATCCATCCGATTGTTTCTCGTCCCGTCTCCTCTCCTCGCTCGTTTTCCCTGTCAGGCTATAGTCTCTTCACCATAGTAGGGCCTAACTTTACTCACTGACTCAGAATGCACAGATTTCACTGGCTGAGTAGCAGTAAGCGAGATGATGGTTCCTGAAGCTGTTATCCTACGAAACATTTAGCGCAGCTTTGAAATGTTCCGTGAAAATCTAAATTATTATGGTCTGGGTCCGGATAGGATCACGTCAGGGTCCAGACTCGGACTGCGGTCCGCCATTTGGTGACCCCTGAGATAGAGGGATAGATGTAGACAGGAAGAAAGAGAGTCGGATATCACACACGCACACACGATGAACATGCGGCTCCCTCAGTCACTCTCAGGCACCCTGAGGCAAGGGCTGACACGCCACCTGTCGCTCTCACTGATCAATATTTCATTTGGGCCAAGTTTTGAAGAGGGGGAGATCAGCCCGAGACTGAAAAACACCTTGGCCAGCATTGATCTGTACTTTACCATCATCTGTTCCTGCACACACACACACACGACACACACACACACACACACACTCACACACACACACGACACACACACCTGCACACAACTACACACACACACACACACACACACACACACACACACACACACACACATACACACACACACAAGCACACAGACACACAAACTACACATAGCCATTATATCCTCAGGCGTATTTGTAATCAATGCAGAACATTCCCCCTGCGTACACACATGGTGTTTGTCTGATATTGTATGCATGTTTTTTTGTTGCCGCGGTGGAAACGGAATTTGTCAGGCTTCCACTGGACTTCCTCTCCCACGCCTTCCCATAAAGCACCTGTCAACCTGATTGGTCATGTAGTGTACTATAGACCTGCACTAATAAGACCTGTACCTTTACCCTAATGGAGGAATATGTCAATACATGCATCTCTCCCAACTCCCTAACCAGAAAATGTCCTAAAATGAGTCTTACAGAAAAAAACAACCACTACCTGCCAGTGCAGAGCTGCCTTCCAACAGCAGTATACAGGAGTGGTGGCAGACCCTATGGCAAAGTCCAGCTTTGTTAATGGTGGAGGATAATGCATTGTGACTGGGGTGTTGCTGACCATGCATAAATTAATGTATTAACCACCCTGCTTCTCAGAAGCCACGAGGCCCCCTCTAGACGTAGGTCGAAGAAGGGGGGCCCCCGCTAATGTAGCGTCAATAAATAAATACAAACAAGCTAGCTGATACACATCTGAGGACCGCTGTGTATCCACCCACCGCCCCCATTACAGACCGCCTCGTCAGCAGGAAAAAGGGAAGAAAAAATGGACAGAACATGGAAAAACATGGAGAGGGAAGGAGGTATGGACCTCATCCATCCTCCACCAGGTGCACTTAGTTCGGTAATGATGCCATCAGTGTTGAGAGCGATCGGGTTTCCTCTGAGGGGCTCGGTAATGCACTGGGCCAGACATGGAGGCCCACACCCAGATGCTTGTGGGTGGAAATGGAGTGGCGAGAGTCGATGGCAACTGCTCGCTAAGCACTGGGGGCTGATGGGGGTGAGTGTGTGTGTGTGGAGGGGGTTTCCCATCACTGTTTCTGCAGTATGTGTGTATTACTCAGTTAAGAGTGTAAACGGGAGCGCGGTTTCAGGTCAGCGGGTTTGCTCCCCAGTGCCTCACACATACACATAGACACACAAACACACACACACACACACACACACACACACACAGTCAAGATTGCTGCAGGAGCTGAAGCTGGAGCGGGTTGGGCCTAATCTGGCCTGAGTCTGAGTCAGATCTGTGGTTCTTTCACACAGACAGACTAAGGATCGGTATAAACACAAACTTCTTAGGTCACCAGCCACTTTGGTTCTTCATTTTCTTCATT
>NC_055961.1:26513280-26603280 GCF_018492685.1 Alosa sapidissima
GTGTGTGTGTGTGTGTGTGTGTGTGTGTGTGTGTGTGTGTGTGTGTGTGTGTGTGTGTGTGTGTCGGTGTCTCTCCAAAAGTCAACCACAGACGAGTGAAAATGCATTTTATTACTGTCAACACGTACACCTGGGGGCCAATTCTATCTTTGCATGTATTGTTTTTTGCACCTGTCAGCTTTTTAGCGTGTTTTAAACATTGAGTGGCTTATGAAGGTTTATGGGCGAAGATAATTAGTCCCCTCCCGTCCCATTTCCTCTTCTTTCTCCTCTTCCTCCTCTTCCTCCTCCCCATGATTATCCAAGCAGTAAACCTCTGAGGCTTTTCTCCTCTGTGTGGCGTCCAAGCTCTTGACATATGTATGGGCGGCGTATCAAACGGCTGGACCATAAGAGACTTTTCGAAATAAAGGCAAAACCCAGCTGCTCTTCCCTAATTATTGCCCACTTGTGTGACACATGTATGCAACTTGCATAGAGTAGCCATCTTGTGTTTTTTATGACTTGTCTCAATGATGTGCCACACTTGTCTCTGTCTTCAGACTTTTTCTGTCTGAAGTTCCTTGTGGCCACTTTTGCAAAACATTGGTTGATGTCATTGTTGCTGATTGGTTGCCTGAAGAACACTACTGCTAGAACGGACTGATAAACTGCTCTTATCTGTCTTCTCTATCATCTTCCTCATCCTCCTCTCCTTCATAAAACATGAGACGTTGATGAAGCTTTGCTGATTGGCCTGTGCTCTGTGTGTGTCCGCAGCCCAGAGTCTCACGTCAGAGGACGAGTTCCTGGAGATTCCGTCTGTCTCCAGGCAACGGGCTGGGACGTACGAGTGCACGGCCATGAATGACGTGGCCACAGACGTTCAGACGGTGGAGTTAACGGTCAACTGTGAGTAACTTCTACTCAACTGTGGTCCTACATGAACATTTTTAAACCATTGCCCTTTTATGCTTTTATGTGCTATTACTCTTTGCTTTTGTTTATGTAAAGCACATTGAATTACCCCTGTGTATGAAATGTGCTATAGAAATAAACTTGCCTTGCCTTGCATTGCCTTACTAAAACTCAAACTGCTATTCTTACTTCTACTGAGTTCTTACTGAAACAACAGCTGCAGTCTGTACTCCTTTTTAATCACTACAGTGATAAGAAGTCACTCTCACCTTTTGAGATGTAGGTCTCGATCTTACAATGGTGTTTTGTGGACAGATGTTTGATTGTGTGATTTCTTATTCATAACTTTATAATGGAAGAGAACACTCAGTGCAAGATTGAGTTATTTTGTTAAATAAGCCATAGGGCAAAACAAAGAGGAGGCAGTGGAATTCATTTTTGGAAATTAACTGGCAACGCTGAAAAGATGTTGCCTCACTTCAGTGTTGTCCAATGTGGCTTATTTATTCACTCTTTAAACGGTTTCAATTTGACGATCAAAGGTTTCTCAGTGATAACCATGAGCACTGTGCCCAATGTGTGTGTGTGTATGTGTGTGTGTGTGTGTGTGTGTTTGTGTGTTTAGATGCTCCAACTGTGTCCGATGGCAAAGACGTGGGTGTGACCCTGGGTCAGCAAGGCGTTCTGCAGTGCGAAGCGGACGCCGTGCCACCACCGGATTTCGAGTGGTACCGAGACGACAGAAGGTACAACCTCCGCACGGCGTAGGGTTGACTTTTATGTTCCAATGGGATGCATAGTGAAGCAAAATCATATTAATGAAACGTGCCAAGCAAGAGTCATTTTTCCCTCCCTTTTCTATTCTGTTCCCTTTCATGTGTTTCACTCTGTGGCTCACATGAGATTCCGTCCAAGAATGTTCTTGTGGTTGGAAATTAAAGATGTTTAAAGACACTGTGATGTTGTGTGCTGGCGAAGGAGGGAAAGAGAGAAAAGGATGATTTAAAACCGTCCATTCTTCTCTCGCCACCAGAATCTTCAATGGCTTTGACGGTATTGAGATTGAAGACAGTGGAGCGCTTTCAAAGCTGACTTTTTTCAATGTCTCCGAGGGCGACTATGGCAACTACACTTGTGTTGCCATCAACAAGCTTGGCAGTGCAAACACAAGCATCGTACTGTTTGGTGAGTATTCAAAGTTAAATTTGTTGGAATCCTGCTATATGCCTGCAAGCGAATTTCCAAAAACAGTTTGATGTGTATTATATATCTGTTTAATTGTTTTACAGACATTTGGTGTAAAAGTACAGTATCTAATATGATTACACTCTCATTGATAATTCACACCATAATGTCAAACAAAGTAGTTGAGTTTCAAAATATTTAACTTCAGTTCATAATGTCATAATTTTCTATCCTTTTTTAAATTTTGCAATAACAGTGGCCACCATGTCGATGTTACACTTAACACAAGAGCATGAAAGGAGACCAATCATGCACTTCTAGTGACTTTTTTTCAACATGACCCTTCCATTATGGCTTTGTTTTTGTTTATATTTGGTTTGTTTTGTTTGTTGTCCTGATGTAGAGGTAATTGAGCCCACTAGCTCAACACTATTGCAAGGTTAGTACTCTGCATGAGCATGTGGTGTCTCGCCTGTTTTGTCTGAGGGGGTGCACCTGCATGCCTACACAAACATAACCTTTTCCCTTACTAACCACTGAGTGAGTGACAGCTTGTTGATATCGCTCATGTCACGCCTAGGTTATTGGTGAGATTACTTTTTCCCTAACATGAATTGCCAAGATAATTGCCCAGTGGCACCTGGCAGAAATGCGTTTGACGCGTTTCGAATGAGCGAGTGCCACTTTCTTTTGAGACGTTTATTAGCCTAAAATTTCATTTCATTATGTTGATAGCCAATTTAGCAGCGTGAGTGACACGCTAAGTGGCTGGAGACGACAGTGTCTTGTCACTGCCATGCTTCTTGTGCCCAGTGTGTTCAGTTTTTTAAGTGTGAATTTGAGCCAATTGCCATGGAGATGATGGATGCTATTTCATTCTGTTTACTTATCTTGGTTTCTCCCCCCCCCCCCCATCCAACCCCTGCCTGTCTCCACCCCCCTCCCCGACATCCAACTTGCCGTGGCTTCATTTTGGTTCTTGCATGCGCTCCTCCGATGTGTGTAAGTATCTGTCTTGTATCACTTGCCAGCTCTATTGTGTTGATGGGTCTTTGTTTGTACATGTGTCATAGCTGTTTCTCACTGTGCTTGAAGTGTTATGTAGTTGGTTTACTTGATGTAGTCTCTATTGTGCAGAAAATGTCACCATATATTTTGCTGAGAGAACATGCAATTGCAAATGAATGCAATCTCTCCATTCTAAGCAAAAGAAACCCTCTCCAAGTTACAGAGTGCTGTTGTCATTGAACATAACTACACTAAGCAGGTTAACAAGAATGACGCATTGTGGAAAGATCATATTTGTAATGTTTCTCACGCATTCTCTCTCATTCATCACTTTCATATGCATTTGCTGATCATTGAAAGATGCCAAATTCTTTGCCAAATGCAAAGAAAATCACATCACAAAAGAACCGGATTTGTATCATGACCTGAAATTCAATTGTCCAACCATTATGTATATAATGACATTGTTTACTTCAAACAAGGGATATGACACATAAGGGAAGAGTGACAAAGTTCTGTTAAGCCATCACATTTAATATGTTAAATTTCATAGTTTCAATGACACAGTGGATATGTGATTTAATGTTGCCTTATTTTCATTAGCTTGAAGGCATTTTACAATGCACTTTAAATGTTCTTCCCTTGCCGTTACATGCATACTATCTCCCTCTCTTCAGAGTAAACAGCTGGTATACATGATATCATGTTGTTTTCTCCCTTGTGTCATTCTTAAATATATGGACTCATTTAAACACTGAATTGAAATTAAAAGTAAATTTATTAACAGTGCTTTCTCCAGAGATATATTAATTACTTTGATTTTGATTGTGAGAAGCCATAGTTGTGATAGTAATTATCCTTGCACAGGATTTAGAATAATCTACAGTGGAAACGTAATTGGATGGTAGCCTCAAAAGAAAGGATACTAAAACTTCAGGAAAAGCCTATCAAAATTAGAAGTCGCTCTGTTATACCATCAAAGTGAAATTTAAATACCGGAGACTGCCCATAAAAAGCCATTGTGTCGTGTATTTAGATTGTGCTCTGAAGTTAATCATGTTGAACTGTGTATTCATTCAGAGGAACTGTAGAACACTGTCCAGCAGAGAGGTCTAAAAGCTTTTTGTAGGTCTAATTATATTCCTCTATTATATTCCCACTCTGTTCTCTTCTATTTTAAAAAATAAATATAACCCTTTCAATGAGAGACTGAACTCTGAGGTCTGGAAATGAAGGTGTAATTCCAGTTCAGACATGTAACACCAATTTAGCTAAATATTGTTTTTGGCATCAAAAAAGGCATTAGGATTGTTTCCAGAGCAGCATTTCTCTTACCTCTGAACTTCAATTTACTATAGCTACTGTATCTAAGTTTGACCAATTCATTCAAATAATATTCCCAAACTATTTCTATAGTAAAACTTTTAACAAATAAGTTAATCGAATAAAGTTAAATTTCTTTAAATCACTTCTTGTTGTTGCTGTGCTCTGACTTTTTAAGAAGCAGCAATCTGCAGTAGAAGTCTGGCTTTGTTATTTGTCGTATTCAGAGGTTACTTGAGTAACTAGTCATGCCGTTGAGTAGCAGCTTAGTAGTGTCCACTTAGCTGTCTCTAACGAGTGCTTCGCTGTTAGAGATCAGATTACAGTGTACACTCCTTTATGACCCTGATTAGCTTGTTTACAGCAAGCGTCAATTAAAGCCTGCCTAGTCTGTCGACTGGTTGGGGATCCTTTGCACCGAGTGATAATGACAGCGTCCCTGGGTCAATGAGACGTGACGATATAAGAGGATGGGAACATCTGCTGTGATGATACAAGTGTGATCTCTGAAGTGCCCTAACCTGGCCATTCATCAGCCGAATTGGACTGTTTTATAGTTGCAAATGACCTGCTTCCAGCATGTAGCATGAAACAATGTCAGAGTCATACTGTGACATCTCAATTGACTTAATGGGTAAATAGTGCACTGAGAACAACAAATAAGCTTGCTTAAATTGGTTGCTTAATAGCATTGGTGGGCATTTATCCAGAGGTTACATCCTGCCTAGACTCCATTTGCCACTTCATTTATTCAGAGCGATCTATTTCAGAATTATGTCCTTATTGCCATTAATGCGTGTCTATCAGGTACACTTATTTTCATATAATCTCTTTTTTTAGTGCATACAAGGTCTGTTTTCAGAAACGACCTCGACTCTTTTAGAACAGACAGGCTTTGAAAGCCATACAGTGTTGGAAGGTTTGTAACAAAAACAAAATTAAAAAACCTAATACCTTCTAAACTACTAGTACAAACTTTGCCAAATCACTAACTCATAAATGCTAACATCACTCACAAAATAGAGAACACAACTAGAAACTTTATTTATTTTATTTTTCTTATCATCCTTCCATCAATTCCACCTTTCTCTGAAATCATAAGCGTAAATAAACAAAAACACAGGGCCAGCCATAGAGGGTGGTCAGTCTTGAGGGTGTGTAAAGTCATTGAGCTCCAGCTGATCTAAACTCTGTCATTCCTCAGGACCCGGAGCAGTGCAGGATGGGAACAGTGCTTCGAGAGCGGGCCACACATCAACCTGCCTACTGGTGCTCCTGGCTCTGCAGCTCCTCCTCAAGTTTTGATGCTCAAACAGAGTTTGTTTTCCCCGGGGGCAGTAATCATATGTTATCGAGTGTTATTCTCTAACCCTGATACTGTAGCAGTCGCAGTGGTTGCTCAAAACAAAGAGAGAGAGGAAGAAAGAAAGATAGATTTGGCCACCCGATTTGAAATTGAAACAAAAAAAATGTTATGCAGTAAAATTGTTAGTGTTCAGTTGGATAATTCTCACGTGTTATGTTGTTTTCCCCCCTTTTTCCAATCTATAATCTTATGTAGGTATTTGTTTGTTCTATAACTAAAAGTTAAAACAAGGTTTTTGCATAATTGAATTTGTGTACAAAATGACTATGGATTGATCAACTGGCAAAGGCGAATTATTTAATCACGAAAGTTTAATGTGTTGCACCAAACAGTATGTACTGTACGTCTTAACAATCATTCTAAGATATTTAGAATGTAGAATGGAGTTGATTGAGTTGATTTTACCAATAGGGTTTGTAAATTATTACACATTAATTTTAATTGTGCTATATTTTTAGCATTGGGTGTCATGCATTTTTTAAAAATTCTTAATAACTGGCTGCAGTCAGTTTGCCCATTGCAACTAAAAGAGATAACCTAATTTGCAGCACCTAAAGATACTGCAATGATAACATATCATGCATGGGAAGGCTGAGAATATCTTGTTGGCAAAGTACATTTAACATTGTATTTTTCTTGTAAATTATTGCAAGAGGGTTTTTATGTTTTATTTTCTTTTTTTTTTCTGTTATGGTGGAACATTATTTTACAATGTATTTAAGGTTGATGTGTGCATAGATCCATAGTTCACAAAGAACTAACTATTGTTGTCATCTCAGGGCTTTGGGATCAGGTCCATTCCAAGAGTAACATACTGTATTGTTTTTCACTATGTGGATCCCGCAAAACGAGCCCAAAGAATTAGACATTAATAGATGGCTTAATACTGTATAGGCTAGTACCACTCAGTATTACACTTATTAATGCACACTGTAACATAAGAACAAATGTGTATTTCAGTTGACCATATTTATATGAGGGTTTTCTTTTTCTTTTTTGGGGAAATAATAAAAACAGTGAAGCATATGTCATCTAAGCCCAATTAAAACTGTGCAGAAATATGCAAGACTTCTGGGCTCATTTTAAGATGCATCTTGTACCATTGTTATGCAACAGAACTTTTAGGTTTAGTGTTCATTCCTCTGTTTGAAATTAAGTAATGCATCTCTCTCTATATATATGTTAGAATTCAGTTGGTGAAAAGTTGATGCACAGTACTGTATGTCACATCAAAAACATCCTACGCATTTCATAAGCATAATTCTTACAGAATCAGAGGGGTTCTTATAGCGCAAGTAGCTCACACACGCTACTGAAATCTATGACTTAATGGATTGTCTTCATTTCTAAAAGGTGTGTTTTTACCATATGTTGAGACCAGACACTCCATCTGTCACAACTGAAACTACACACCGTGTTGTCCAACAATTATCAGTAAGGTTTTAAATCAAAGCAAGCATTCCTGACAGCAAAATAACATATACTATTTTTTAGTTTTCTTCAGCAACTTTCCCATAATTTCTGAAGTTCGAATTATGAAGTTTCTATTTTAGTAGTGCTGTTTAATGAAACTTCTTGTCATTCCAAGCACAAACATTTTGGTATTACCACTTGACACCAGTGGACTCCTTCCTACCAATCAGAGGGCACTTAGATTAGCACTGAAACATGCTAGTTCTTCTGAAATACCAATCAAATGCTTTAGCATTCCTTCAACCACCCATCTCACCATGGGAATGCTTATGGTACATATACTGTATATCAAATATACAGCACAGAGAATAAAAACAAACCTCTATGAGAAACGTGACTGGACCCACAAGAAAGGCCTCCCCAAGGTTGTTGGCAGCTGGGGGAAATTAGCTTGACTGACAGAGTCCCCTGTCTGTGTCTGAACATCACACAGAAGCAGGCTCTTAGGAACTGACAGACCTGTGGGCTCCCAAACCACATTCATGGAGGTAAATTTGATCTGGTTGTTTGTCAAAAAAAAACAGATCCACCAAAAAGCCGCAATTACATGTGAAGGCTGAGGTGTCCCAGTGATAAATCCCTGCGGTGTTTGCCAACAAATCAGAGTGTAGATTACTAGCTGAGACGACGTGATGCCTGACAACCCTTTTTTATGTTCAGACCAATGTGCATAGCGCCATATATGTTTGTGTGAAGGACCTATAAAGTAAAATAATTGCAAAGGGAAACATACAGTACAACAAGGATACCATTTGTACTCTTCTGGGTGTATATTTGAGACTTAGGGTGCAGTCATGCACGTCCCACTTCACTGAGAGTCAGCAGCCATTTTTAATTGCATCAACTTCACCATACAGCTCATGTTAAGGGTATAAACAGCACACCTCTAGTCACCTAATCAGATACATACACGTGGGGGGCAAAGGCTAAATTATAAAGTACCCTTTTGCAGATTTTCCAAAGTGAAGATATTTGATTCCCTGTAATGTAAATTGATTGTTGTTTCATGTTTTTTCTCTATGAAAACTGTGTGTTCATATTTAAGACTGACAACAATAAAATGTTCTATCTACGTGTTTGTGTAAATGTCTTTGTAATAATATACTCTATCATTCTAATGCTCTTTTCTAAAACTCTCCTCTTTCTTCAAAGCATATGATCTTCATCATAACATAATTATTAAGTTGTGAAGTTAAGTTATGAAAAGCACCATGGTTGTATTAGCCTCATAGCTCTCCCAAGATAAAGAGAAGAACAATAGACCATATTTACATTTGAGCGTATAAACACTGAATTGGCAACACAAGTTGATGGCCTACTTTTCTCTTTCAGTTGCAGCACTTTGACAATATTTTCCCAACTTAAAACGTTAATTATCCCCAAAGGACAATGTTTGGGATAGCCACAAAGAATGATACACAACCCATAGATTAGAAAGCATATGCCCACATATTTTTCAACCCATATAACATGCCAGACCAACCTATATAAGGTGCCATAGATGCCACTAAAAATATCCCCATTAATGTAAATGTTAACAGTCTCTAATGCATATGAGAGCTGCTGCTATGGTTGCTGATTTCCTGAGCCTGTAGAAGAGACAGTCACTAAGGGACTGAACAGGATGCGAGTGCATTGGGGAAAAGAGGTGTCTCTCGAAAGTTTCCCACAACACCCTGCTCTTAACACAGCAAACAGGCATCCTGACAGGAGTCACTGAGAAAAGCAGCATTTAAAGAGACGGGACGGATCATCCAAGGTGGCATTTACTCATCTCGGTAGGAGGCGCGGGATCAAAGAGGGGTTCCCACTATTTTGGAACAAATATTCACCAGCAGCTGGAGCTGGTTGCTTCTGCTGGAGAGGGAAAACCCAGGAATTTTTCGTCAGCTGAGCTGGATTTCCTGTCTCTTGATAACATTTTGGAGCAATATCACTGATCTAAAAGCTATTTATCCAACATAGTGCCTAGGTTTTCTTAAAAAGTCCTGCATCTCCTTAGGTTTGGTAGCTATCTCAGTGATCCCGAATACCTTATGATCCCAAATAGTGCCTGGGTAGATAGACATAATGGTATGTGTCCACGTATTCGCTATCTAAATCATCATGGCACAGCATTCAATAATGTAATAAAGATTATCTGATAGAAGTAATTTGCTTGTCTAAAGTTTATTCCACTGTATCAAAGGTAGATGCAGATCTTAATCCTCTGCAGAATACACTATTCATACACAGCATTTATAATTGCTCAGATACATGTTTGTTTAGCACTGTACTGTATGTATGCAGTGAGGAAAGGACAGGATCACAGTCAAAAAGGAAGCAAAGCCATCTGGGCCCCCAAAAAGAAGGTGCCGCATGTTCCACATAATTAAAGCATCTCAAATAGATCAAAAGCCTGTTTCATTCTTCCCTCTCTCCCACTCTCTCCCTCTCTCATGTAGAGCAGTACAAAGTGAAAGATAACTGATTACTGGAAGTATGCAGCTCTCTCCATGAAATGGTGACAAACTCATATTCTGCTTGTCTTCTGAAATAGACTTCCTAGTTCCTGCAAAGTTGAATACATAAATAAATTAAGAAAACAAACACCACACAATATGCTTGTACAAGATCAATGCACTTTGTAGTTGTATTTGTACCCAATCTGTGGTGAGACATTTTGTGAAAGCACATTTGAAACCAAATGTTACAGTAATAGGCATGGGCGGATTATGAACTTTTGGGCCCCTGGGCCCAGATGTATTAAGGGCCCCCCCACTTATTGTCGTATATGTGGTGGGGGGGGGGGGGGGGGGTTGGGGGAAATGTTTTAATTTTTTGATGTGATTTCCTGTATTCTGGTGCATTTTGGGGATGGCCAATACTAAATTCAATCAGATTCATAGCCTACACTGTACATCCTGATTTGTTGATATTGAGGCAATGATTCCCTGCAAAGGCTTGGGCTTTAGGGCCCCCTGACCCCTTTGGCCCCTGGGCCTGGACCCGGTAGGCCCATGCAGTAATCCATCCCTGGTAATAGGCTTCAATACAAAACATGTTAAAAATAATTGTTTTATTTAGCTGTGAAAAAAGGCTACAATCCTGTAATTCTTTCTAAATATTTAATATTAGAGTCTGCTATTTTTCTAGCAGTAACTCTTTGGTGAGCATTTGGTCCAGTCGGTCTTACCATTTGTAGACACGCATTGTGTGTTTTCGTCACAGGAAAACACTTTTAGTTAATTTAGTTTTTAGTCATTCACAATCCCAAATTGGACCATAAATACCAAAACACTAATTAGAATGTCTGCCCAGCCACAGACAAATGTTTCCACCATGTTGTCTGCAACAAGAGGAAGCTGTAGTCAGTTCAGCTGGAGTATTTCTTAATTTAAGAGTCTTTTGACCTCAGAATCGCAGAGTGAAATGTAGGTCACATTAATAGTTTAACAGCTATATCTCCCATGCACATTTATGTTGGATTTATCTAGCATGAATGTATTTCAGGAACCAGAGGCCCAAAAGGAGTATTTTCCTTTGTAGGTTTTGGGAAAGTGGTAACATAAAGTGTTCTTCATGAACTCTGACTGCATGATCCGCAGGTCCAAGAGAGTAGGATTTATATATATATATATATATATATATATATATATATATACTGAAAGGGTTCACGTAACCTGCTATGGGAAACTGCCTCATGTAGTTCATGGCGTTGGGCCTAAGCCAAAACGTTGAAGAACCATACAATGTCACTGTTCAGATACAGGGATGGATTACTGCACGGGCCTACTGGGCCCAGGATCAGGGGCCCAAGGGGTCAGGGGGCCCTGAAGCCCAAGCCTTTGCATGGAATCATTGCCTCAATATCAACAAATCAGGATGTAGGCTACGAATCTGATTGAATTTAGTATTGCCCATCCCCAAATTGCACCAGAATACAGAAAATCACATTAAACCAATTAAAAAAAATTTGGGGAGGACCCCCAAACCCCGCCTCCCACATATACGACAACAAGTGGGGGGCCCTTAATACATCTGGGTCCAGGGGCCCGAAAGTTTATAATCCGCCTATGTTCAGATAGGCTACTTAGCAGACATTAGCATATCACTGAGTTGTTTTTTCAGCTGTCTTCAGCTTCACTAAACAGTTGACATCTTACCTGAGGTATTGTTTAAGGATGTCTAGCTATATAATAATCAACGTAACAATAGACATTAGCCATTTCTTAAAACTTGAAAGAAAATTAGGTATTTTGTTCCAAAGACATAGCCAGGTTGCTTGGGATGATATCCACTTATTTATTTGATTTTATTTAATTTAATATGTAGTTGGTCCCAGTGTCCATATTGTATAGGTGGAATTTACCTTTTTATCTTCTACCATTCTGAAGCAGGCCAAAGGATGAAGTGGCATGTAAGTGCATTTGAACAGTTAATATTGCTGAGGCTTACACCAGCCTATGGAGAATAAATCCATTTTGAAGCCTCTTATCATTGGACTCTTGCATCACTGTGGTCTCAAGGGCCTGCGAGCAGCACTGGATGCTCTGACAAAAGGCAAATGGATTGTAATCTTACGATCTGTGGGGAGAGAAAGCTCAGGCTTCTACCTTTTGACGTCGATACAGAAGTACTGGTACACCAGCAGGCTACATTGGGTCTCTCAGTCCAGTCCAAAGATGAGCAATCAGAAATTCTCTTACAGTCTCTTCTCTCCACCAGTGTTGGAGGCACAACTTGGTAAACTAAGTTTTGATAGAGGGTATTCCTCCATGTAACATGAGCTGCACTCTCACCGAGCACCACAAGACCAAAAAAAAGTATTGATAACACACACTTCAAAGGGTAGCCCATGGATGGTTCTGAGAGATGGAAACTGCTCTGTTTAATATTTCTGCCTCCAACAGCCATCTTTAGTATTCTTGTCATATATTATACATCCATGATAAATCTGAAGCTGAAAGGTGAGGGTATGTCCCACTTATAACAGTGCCTAGCTGATAGCATGCTGAAGGCTTGTGTAGATAGTTCACTAGACATGCCTTGTCGCGGGTTTCAGTTGAGTATAATTGTGAACCAGATACCCAGCACCAGTACAGCAAAGAAGAGGCCCATTGTCCTCCCCCTTTGTTCTTCTCTTTAAACAATTCTAACTGATACAAATGCAAACTGAATGTGGAAGGTCAAATTGAAGACTGCCTATCATGGATATAAATGACTTCCATGGTGTCTGACCCACAAATCCGAGGGAGAAGAATCCAAATCCAAAAAATACAGCATGGTTTACTACTAATAAATAAAAATACAAGGTTTTAACAGTTCATTCAAATTAATGATTGGCGGGATAAACTGAAGGTTGTCTGAGGATCAATGGAGCATCTCCTTGAGAACATATGGTTGAGGACAGTAGGCTACAGTGGGTTCCAGCTCCAGCCACATCCTCCAGGTAACATCACCTGCCCACATAAAATGATGGCCCAACAACTAGTGGGAGATGACTCAGACAACACAAAAGTATGAGGCTGAAATAAGTTATTTTGGCTCCTACACATTAAAAAAGGGAAAGAAAATTACAACTTAAGTTAATGGAAACAACCTAGTGTGGCAGTCAACCTGATGCAGTTCACAGAAAGATGGTTGTCTACTTTTATCATCAAGCAAGGCAGAGGGGGAACTGTACCTCCATCTGAGTTATCTATGTTGGAAAGCAGGCTGAGCAAGTCTCAAAGACGAGGGAAAATGTAGGTGTATTATAACCTTGGGGTCCTCTGTGGTCCACTCTCAAAAGGGTTGGGCGTAGCGTGCCTTGCTTGCCATTACTTCAGTGCCAGAGGTGATACAGGGGTGCTCAAGTTTGTTAATTCAGTATGACCTTTGCTAGTTGCTTCCGCAGTGACACAAACCTGTTTGATCTAGTCCCCTCTGTTAGAGGTGTTCTTTTTCAGCATATGTTTATCTTTAATATGGCCCACATCTGGGCTTTAGGAGCAGATTAGTTCACACACCTTACATAGACACCACATACAGAAAAAGTGTATAAGCCTTTGCCTTTGCTTTGCTGAAAGACACACACACTCTCATTGAGGGAATTCAAAAAGCAGACACGCGAAATCACAGGAGTAATTACTGCAGATAGACTTCAGTAGAGGCCGAACTGTAACAGGTATAACTTGGAATTAACAGACGCGCTCTTGCCTGGAGGTTATCACACCTCAAGAGTTCAAGAGTGAGCTTGAAACAAACTCCGTAATTGGTTTAAATAGCACCTCTAATGAGGGGGCCGAGATAGTCCATAATCACAGGCGTCTCAGGAGGTCATCCTGACATGATGCCGTCGCTCTTGGGAATTCGTCGCGGGTTTCTCCAGCTCTATGTTCCTGTGTCACCCTCAGGCAGATTCCGGAGATGTAACCGGCCAGAGCTAATTACTGGTCTTCAGGCCGAGGCTATTTAGCTGCTCTCCTTGACTGTGCTTTACTGGGCTGTTTCAAAAAGTTTAAAATGGGCCGATTTCACCTGCTGATTTCAGCAGATGCTAGTCCCTTGATTTCCATCAATTTCCATTCCACAGCATTAATATTTCTGCTTTTGTTCTCATATTTTGAACTTAAAACGGTTGAAACCTTACCTATCTTCTGCTTTTTTATGATTGTAACAAAGTCCATTGCAGTGTGTCCAGTGGTCGTTCATTGCAACTGCCTACACCTGGAGTGGGTGAGAGCTGTATTGACCTGAACATGTCTCTCAGTCTTCACACAGAGACACATTCAGACACATTGTGTTGCTCTGTGCCTGACACCCACTCACCCATTACTTGCATACAGACATTCTCTTCCATTCATGCATACATCCACTGCAGTGCTCACCTCATCTTGATACTTAATTCCAACTCCTAAAGCATTATAGAAGAGGACAAAAAATCTGTACATTTTAACATCTAGTTTGAGAAGGTGTTGACTTATAATGGCTTATAATTCCTGACCTAATGGCCCTCAAAATATGTTTGCGCTTTACTTATATAAGCTTTTTTTTTATAAAGAAAAGGAATATGTAGCTCACTGAATGCAGATCAAGAATGTATCATTCTTAAAAGAACTAGTGGATTTTTAATAACTTCAGAATGGACAAAAATTGCTCATTGACACCCATTGTTTAAAGCATAAATGCAGTTTGCGTATAAAACAGAAGGGATGGGAATTGACTGTCTTTGTTTTCTGGGACCACTGCAAACATCAAAACAAACACATGCTAAGCATTTCCCTCTGGCTAGTCCAGGTGGGCCTCTTTATCTAACCTTACAGGGCCTCCCTTTGGAGCATCTGGATGCTTGTTGCTCATTCAAAATAAGCAGATGAACAAACAGAAATTAATTGGTTCAGAAGGCCTTTTGCTTGCTATGATTTTACAGCAATTGCCAGACATTGTTATTTTTTTCTTTGGTCTTTTTTATCTGTTACTTGTTACACCCATTCTGCTTTTATTTAATGCTAAAGTTTATGCATATTTGTTACATTTCTTTAGAAATAGACACATTCGTACAGACTTTATCAAAATAAGACATTTATCCATCACCATCATATTTCATATTTCACCTTCATACTGCCTGTTACAACAGCCTTTAATGCATATATATATATATATATTTTTTAAATCAAATAACATTTATTGAACCAAAAAAATGTTTTTTTTGTGACTCAACTTCCAGTATTGCCATGTTGAGGGAGGTTTACACTTGAATTCAATTTTTGTTATTGGAAATTGGTTTGTAATTGGTATTGCACTGCTGAAATGACACAGAAGTTAGCCAAGGACATCAAATATTTACAATGTCATTGTTCATTGTTGGGAAAAGCTCCCCTTCCGTTTCCCCTAGGTGGCGCAATATAATAAAGTCAAATTAGGTCCTTTTTGCCATATATTGCAGGAAGAAGGGAATTGAATAAAAAAGATGCATGAAAAAAAAACAAAAAAACATGGGAAGCATATGACCAAGTCTCCCAGTGTACAGTATGAGTGTTCATAATATCTTTTGGTCAGTCGAGTCACTCTATAATATCTACATTATTCACTTTTGGAAGTGGGTAAAAGCACATTATTTCAACCATAGTTACACAAACAAGTTAGCCACATAGTGAAAAGAAACACAAACATATCAACACTACATGAGCTGGTAAAAACAGGCCAACATCTCCATCTTTATTCATTTTGTTACAAATACATTTTCAGAGCGTTTCCGCTATTTAAGTAACTTGAGCTGGAAGTGGCCTGTCTTACATTTGATTTGTGTTTAACACAACACAAATAATTACACATTTAATACAGGAAAATACATACAACTTTGTTGTTTTGCATATTTGTTATGTCATTGACATCCCATTCTGGTAGTTGCCAAAGAAAGTGGCAGAACTTGACATCATGTATCCTTTAGAGTTGAGCAGAGCAGAGTAATTTTCTAACTACACAATATTTATTGTTCCACAGTTTGACCTATTTAAACTATAATCTAAGTCAATATTTGAAGGTTGTCTGTTTTGGTGGGTAGGCTATTCATGCAGCCAATGTTTGGGTAAGCATGGAGTTCTTGCCACATACGGGAGGATTGTCACCTTCATGAACTCTTTTACACGAATTGTAAAACTATTCCACAAATAATCACCCGTCCACATTCACAGGAAATTGTGTATATTGTTGTCTGCCATTCCATCACATTACCAATTCCACTGGAGTTCATGAGGACTCCAGTGCTGCATCTGTCTCAGAAAGGAATTTTCAACAACGTTTACATGCTATTTAATGGCACTCAAGTTCAACAGTTTGAACATTTTCCAGCAGCTGCTCTTACACAGAGAAGGAAATGGATATTGTTTTATATTAACTTCTGATTTCCTTTTATAATGCAGCCATTCAGAAATATTCCCTTTTGCACAAAATCAACAACAGCAACAAAAAAAATCAACAAGTTGTTTGACCAGAAATTGCCTTTCCTTTCTTTTTTATTTCATAGCACTCAAAAGCAAATACAATGTGTAAGCAGTGCAAATGAGGTCAAGTGTTGATTATTCACTTATTAAATATCTATATACGGAGGTTACATTTCTGTGCACACTTAAGCCTGCCAACTTATCCTATTAACTAGAGGGACAGTGAGTGATATTAAGGATATCATTAACAATTTCATTTCTTGAACTGTTTATTTTCAGACATACAGTAAATTCCCACGGGGCTCTTGCTAAGCGAAGACTTTGAATTTTGAATGCAGCCTTCATCAACTGCTTGAGGCCTTGACCAGCCTTTTCATCACTCTCCAGTCTCTTCATCTGTGCCTTATTGTCAGTGTTTACTGAGGGGAATATTGCCTTTCATTTTTCCTATGACACACACTGAAATTGCCCGTTATCATCTGTGAATTTGCACTTGATGTGTGTGCGCGTATGGTTGTACTGTGTCTTTGTGTATGTGTGCTTGTGCTGGTATGTGCGTGAGTGTGAGTAAGTGTGTTTGTGTGTGAGTGAGTGAGTGAGTGTGTGTGTGTGTGTGTGTGTGTGTGCGTGTGTGTGTGTGTGTGTGTGTGTGTGTATCGGTGTGCAGGGATGGGTGTGCATGTGTGTGTGTGTGTGTGTGCATCTGGGGAGGTGGGAGTGTGTGGAGGAGTGGGAGAGGCGGTGGGTCTCATGGCCTGTCTCGTCCTGATAAGTGGACGCTTCTGGGATGATCCCAAATTTCTACATGAAGGTGTAAAATGTGCTGGTTTGATAAGGTTGGTCAGGTGAGGATGCAACAGCCTGAATGCCTTCGCTGCCGATGTTACATCCAGCTGCTATTACTCCATAGCGCCTGTGAGCAGTGATCACTGCAGGGCCAGAAAGACTTAACCAACACATATTGAACAATCCCTGTTTTAAAATCAGCTATCAAGATTTTTTTTTTTTTAAATCAAAGGACGCAGCTTTAACAAACAAAAAAAGAGGTCTTACTCTTAACACTTTCTAGCGTCTCTTCTGGGCTTTGATATTGGCTCTTTTGGTGTGAAATAAAAGCACAACTACTACGTGAGTTAATCAAACTTGCAGTACCCTGTAGCAGTAGATGTACTCCTCATGCTGTGCTCTTGCCTTGTTTCTCCACGTTCAGAGGCCTCGAATGTTGTTTTTTCCTAGCATCAGCAGAATGTTGCCTTTTTACTGAGGTGCAACTTTCATGCGTTTACCACACGTCAATAACACTGAAGGAAGCATTCTGTGGGATGACATTTGTTTATTCTTAGTGCACCACATGTTTTTTTCCCTCCCACCTCCCCCATTAACCAAATTATTTTTTCGTTGTGCCATATAACCAACCCAACACCTTCACAGTAGCTATTACTGGAAGAGAGATGGCTCAGGGAAAAACATAATAAAAGCCACACTCACCTAAGACACCAGCCTAGCCTCTTGAAAAATGATTCCCATGTTTGTCCTCATGAGAATCTCTGAACATCAGAATACACACACACATACAGGTCCGTGAAGCCAGGTCAGGGTATTGTAACCTTGGCATATTAATAGAGAGAGGCTGACAAAATAGCCATCATTCATACAGTTCACTGTCATATTTCAGATTGGTTGAACAGAGTATCAGAGTGGAATACTGGTCTTAGTCTGCAGGACTAAGAACAACATACTGTATGAGCAGATGTAATACTTCAATGCTGTGATATTATGTTGTTGCATACAACTGTAAAAATACAGTAATTGAACAATCACGTTGCATTATTTCCTTCATTACAGAGAAAAGAAACACAGTATTTTACAGAGACTGAAACAAAACATGACACACCAGCAATCTCAATATACACCTCAATATTGGGCAAAACCAGTCAACTATTCACAACAGTACTTTTTGCTTATCGTTTCACATTTTTTAAAAAGTGTAATCAACACAAACATTGACTCCAATTTCATTTTGGTTTACATTTCAATGCCTTCCACTTATGTCATACAGTCCGAACTGAAACTTTAAAACAGTAAAGTTGGAGTTGAATTTTGCGTATTCTTTTTTTTTTCCATAGAGCTTGAGTCTGCTATGCTGTTGGACAGACAGACACTGGGAGAAGGGGCTGCTGCTTTTACATCAAAACTTGAGGAAATACAATGTGAGGAGGGTCATGAGCAGAATGAGGTGTGTTGAGAGGTGAGAGACCGCACTGTTGATGTCAATCATGTCCTGCATGCCAGGTCCTGTGGAGATAACATGTAATAAATAAATAAATAACACTCACGCCATAACCAGGGGGACCTGGCTTCAGTTTTTGTGTTGTTTTTTTTTTTCTCTCTCAATTCAAAATGCTTTCATCAAATTGAGAAAATCACCCATAATCTGACAAACTGTGGTTAAGATAATCAGAGTTATGGGTTACATTTGCATTCATAATGTCCTTGTGTTACATTACATTAAATGTATTAATTTATCCAAAGCGTCTTACAGAAAGAGAAATAACATTCAAGCTACAGTGCAGAGGAAACCTTAGTTGGGAAATATTACTGCATCTGTAAATACCTAACTAGAGGTAATTACAGTGGATGAAATGCACTGTACTGTTCTTTCTAGGCTTCTTCTTCCGCTGACCCCTTTTGGTTTTTGCTATTCAGCTTGAACCGTTTAACATAGAAACTTCATTCAAACTTTGTAACGTAGGTCTTCTAAAGGACAAAGCTGCTATGTATTTTTCATCTTTGTAACTTTTATACTTTTTAAAAAACTTATCAAAATGTCCCCATAGACTTAACATGGGTGATTATGACATCACAATACGGCCATAAAGCAATAAGAATCCTGTGCCAGGTGTTCGGGCCACCTACAGCAACCAGTCTCAGGCTTTAAGCATACAATCTGGCTCTCTTAAGACTACATATCCTGTTCAACGGTTTCATCTGCCCAAAACTGTTTCAAAATAAAAGTCTTCACTATAATAATTTACTGTTAAACAATTTAACCATGTAAACGACTCAACTTTTTAACTGTTCAGCCATTCCAACTGCTAGTTGTCATTGTTAGCATAATTGCTAGCAAACATTAGCTAAATTAGCTAAGTGACATGGTTAGCATAGTTGACATAATTAGCATAGTTAGCATACATGCTAACAAACATTAGCTAAGTTAACTAAGTAACATAGTTAGCATATTTAACATTGCTAACATTATTAGCATAACTGCTAGTAAACATTAGCTAAGTTATCTGTTTTAACACTATATTTTACATCATATGTTTTGCATTTTCATGCATTGGTAATTCCTTGAAATTGCATTTCTAGTTACTATTACTACTACTAAAATACATTTTATGGATACATTAGAAGTGATATTTAAAAGGATTGCTGAAATTATTATAAATTCAGATGGCCTTGGCTGATACTCTAAACTGCACTCTTAAACCCAAACAGCAAATAAGAATGAGTGATTGATTTCATCTAAATCATGACTGCAAATTATTAGAAAATATTACACTGGCTCTTTACTGTAAAAGAGACAATCAATAAGAAATCTGAAGGCTGTAGTCTGAAACAGTTATAATGAGAGGTCGATTAGCTAAGGATACTAGTGTCTGTGTTGCATTCTGGCACTGTGAATTATAATTGTAACTCACCCAGTCTTTCTCTCTTTATAGCCCTAATTACCACAGGTCAATATAAAATTCAGCTAAATACAGGATTCTTTCAGGAATTCTTATGTACCCTTAGTCATAAAACTGTCATACACATGTAATTAACAGGTCTTGGTAAATTCAATTTATTTGCTACTCAAAATGACATTTCAATGTTGAGGTATCACATTTCTGTTTGTGAAAATAACTGTCATATTGTGTTGTTATAGTGGCATATTTATGATGTTTTTGCATTCGTATGACAGCGGGATCATGCCAAGTGTCACCAAATCTTACCATATAAGATGATGCTTGCATTCGTAATGCCCATAGTATTCATTGCGACACATGTGTAGTTTCCATAGTCTTCTTCAGACACATTGAAAAAGGTAAGCATGGACTGCTTTCCTTTGTTTTCAATCTTCACTCCGTTAAGGCCATTCAGGAGTCTACGAAACAAGCCAATCCAAACCACATGATAAGCTAACCACATACACTGAAGTTGTATTTGATGTAAGTATGGCAATGTACACTCACTTTCTGTCCTCCTTATACCATTCAAAGTCAGCCAGAGGAACTGCGGAGGCCTCACATTGTAACATGCCTCTCTGGCCAACCCCAATTAATGTATTCCGTGCTCTCGAAATGACAGGGGGATCTGCGGGTCGCACAGAGAAGATACGTCTATAGCCTCACATTCATTTACTGCATATCACGACACTTCTACAGTCTAGGATTCATTTACTGTACATCAGCACAATGCCTATTTTAAATCTGAAGCTGAAACAGCCAATTTGTCGTAAATACAGTACTGTCAAATCTGTCAAGAGAAACTTTTTGGAAACATGAAAAGATACATTTCAACACGGAATCTAAATTATAGCTTACAGTTTACGGTGACTCGAAGAGTCCTCACGTCTGGGGCAGAGACGTAGTTTGTGGACATGCATTCGTACACTCCAGACTGCTCTTTGGTGATGGCTGTGATTTCCACGTACTCGCCCTCAGTAATGAACCGGCTAGTAGGACCACCTGCAGGAGAGAAGAAATAATCAAAAAAGTCAAACCTGCATTTTATTTTAAGAAACTTCAACCACTGCACAGAGTCAAATCACTCAACCAGAAGTAAAAAATTGGTTTGTGTGACATTTGCATAATTTTAGCCTTGGAAGAGACTGCTGCCTCGGAAGAGAGCAAGGGGGAAATTATGAATGGGACAGACACAATTAAACGAAAGAAAAGAAAATGGATGGCTGGGACATGGCAGCAGTACTCCCTGCACTAATGTACATCAGTGTGTCAACATTCTCCCCTTTTGTTTCTTGGCGTAGATTCTAACCATGGTTATGATTAGTTTATGACCTGGACACATCAGCCTGACTGGGACCCAAAGTGATGATGATATTGTTAATATGTACTCATCCACTAGTGCTGGTGGAAACAACCATTTGGCTATGTTGTTTCATGTTACATTGTATATGTTGCTTATATATGTCGCTTGCTTTGAAGGAACAGTGTCAATAGCCTACCTTTCCGAACAGTGTAATGTGATACTGTTCAAAGGGATTTTGCTTGTTGGAAATAAGGTTGTTGGACTGTTTAGAGCTACATGTTTTGATACCTTCACGGGCATTGTAAGATACAACCCTTTTATGAGCTACAATATGTATTGATTTTCAGCCTTTGGTAGTGCACTAAGAACACATTACCTATGTTGTGTCCATGCTAAGGAGTATTGCAATAACAGCAGGACCTAATGGCTTGTTATGAAAGTCTCTTTTCCCCCCTCAGACACCAGTGAAATTGAGACATGACTTTTTCCCCTGTAATGCCCATTACACAGAATATTTTCAGACATTTTAATTGTGCACCAAACAAACCAATTACCACCAAGCAGCATGGAGCAAATATTGGTTTAATAACCTCGGTTGCATCCTAATTTTTTGAGGGGGGGGGGGGGGGGGGGGATTTTATCTTGCAGACAAAGATAGTAAGAGAGAGTTACGAGCGCAGCCATTACACCCAGCGGCTAATCCATAGTTGGTGATGAGGCTATCTGCCCATGCTGCGGAAAGATTATTGCAATGGGAAGGAAGTTATTGAGGGGGAGAACCCATGATGGGAAATAAATCACAACTTCCCACAGCTTGCCGTCGGAGAGGCAACACGCTCGTTAGATCAAGATTGAAACACAGCCGCTAGCTCTATATCGCTCTTCAGGTAGTGGGCTCACCTAAGTGTTGGGGCCATTCCACAAAAGCATACCCTGGGAGACACACGCATGCAGCTCTGCTTCACACTATCAGCCATATGTCTTAAAATCTGACAGGGAGTGGATCTGTGATGGCAACAGGATATGATTATGCACACAGTGTCAGCGAGCAATCAGGTGTGCAAGACTACCACATCCATGTTTGGATGTAGCCATGATGAAGATGTGCTGTTGGCAACTGTAAATGTATTTATGCAAATTAATGTATCAACCGTTATATACACTCCACCATTAAAACCTGAAGGTGTTAGCAATGGCTAAACTCCTGTTGTGTAATAGCAGTTGCAGTGGTTATCAAACAGGTTGAATAATGCAGAGGTGTAGGAAGCTCATAGAGGAAGAGCCAAGTATTTGCTGTCAATGATTATATGTTCTCATTGTATTTCTCAAGTAAACTGTATGTTGTGATGTTTTGGTATTTGTAACTACATTATTTAGTTGTCTGTCAAAAACAGACAACTGGCCCCTAATCACATATTTGCGCAATAGAAACAACGCCAAAGTGAAAGCATGTATGTGGGATGCGACATGAGAGTATCCTTATTTGATCAGTGGGTTGAGAGGGATGACACACAGTTTTCTTTTTCTTTTTCAGCTACTCAGTTCCAATTATTTTAAAAACGCTCAGACCTTAGAAAGCGACTGAAGGACAGTGAAACAAGCCCAACTTAAGTTGAACCCATCAAACGAGCCCTTGAAATGCACTTAACTAGGTCAGTGATTCTCAACATTTAAATGGGTCATTCGGCGTCTTTTGAATGCAACCTAAGGTTGTGCAGACGCTTGGGAAAAAAAAACCCATCCTGTTGTGCTTCATCTTGAGACCATGACAAATTCTCCTACTACAGACTGGAGAGATTAGGCCTGTATGTGTGTTAGCGCATCATGCCTCAGGGTTTACAATGAATTAATAAGAAACAAATTAGCGGATGGCATTACTCATATAATGAGATTTCTCTCTGCTAATGACTTCATAATTAGCTACTGACCATTATTAATGTTTGTCAATGCATCTTGCTGTGATAGGCAGTCTGTTTTTTTATTATGGCAAGCACATGCACACATACCATCCAGCCTTTGGAATGGGACACAGCTATAGTCATATTATTCAAACCACATAACCACTATCCTCACCATATTTCTATCTAATTGTGTAAACAGTTGGGGTTTCTTTGTTAAACAATAATTGCATTGCTTTAAATACCGAATAATCACAACCCTTTTTATCACATATATAGCACATTTATAACCCACACCCACACACTTATAAGCATGTACACAGAGCTTTCCTCTATAGTACTCTCTTTATGTTGATATCATTTGAAGTCAATCCAATATTTCTTTCCCAAAAAAGAAAGTTGTGAAAAGTAGATTTTTTCCTGTACTGTGGATGTGAATGATACTTTCTTTCAGGTCACTGCCAATCTGCATGGATAACTCATTTTGCACTGCACTAGCAAGTCAATGTTTAACAGATGCTTACTGCTGTGTGTTTGAACAGATAATGATAGAATATTTAAACTATCCCTGGATGAACTTTACTGTCTTATCAAACACTGAGCTGAAAGAGCCAACCAGGATTTCATATTGCCAGTCTATGTAAATGTATGAAGTTGCAGCAGCCTACAGTTCCATCACAAAATGCTGTAAGCTGCACATTGTGGTGGCTGTCTTGCGCTTACGCTTTGAAATTGTGTTTAAAAATAAGCCAGGATATTCAAAAACCTGGATACATAAATAATGTCAGACATTCACAAACAATAATGCTACAAAGTGAGACAGTATACACTGACAGAAAGACAAATATGTCAATAATCTAGATATCCCTGAATTATAGTGTGATAAGGTTTTGGTGTGTGATATGGGTTTGGTCCAAGATGATAGAGAGGTTTTGCAGGGGAGTTTCATTAACTGACTGGTGATCAATTATTTTAATGAAATTCACTTCCCTCTTGAGAATAATAGCCATCATATTTGGCAGCTGTCTTTGCCTGGTGTCAGTAGTTTGTCATTATAGAATACAAGAGATATTGGCATCTGACAGGATGACATATTTGTGCTATAAGATTGGCATTTCATACATTATCAGTTAAAATGGAGGTGATACTGAACACTGGATACTGAGCACTGTAGCCTGCTAATTACACAATGACATGTGTTCAACCATAGGTTATCAAGTATAGGTTATGCTATGTGTGCTGTTGGTGTGGTCCAAAAGACAGTACAGATGCACAGGTGTCCCACAGTTAGCATAATCTATCCATAGCTGAATAAAATTGATATTTCAATGGTTAATGTGCATTTTCTATTGAGCTCTACAGCTGTTATCAAATACTATATCACTATCAGTACATTTTACCCCATGCCAATGAAACTTTGTGCTTCACAACAGGAGGTCCAAAATTATCATAATAGCATAACGCTCTTATAGTTACATGCCACTGCCACTGACATAAGATGTGAATCTGTGTAAATGAGAATTTGTCTCGAGATACTATATTACAAGGCATGTCAAAAACTTACAGCACAACAAAAAATCTGACGAGGGGTATGAAAATCTTAAAACGCCACATAAAACCCATACTTCAAAAACACCAAAGCATGAAGACATTTTAATATTATTAAAAGTACCCATGTATGAATATATTTCCATCAGAAACTCAGAGCTTTTCATCTTGCAGTAAAAAAATAATTTCTCCTTACGTCAACGTTCTCTCGGGGGCCCCATTTGGAGGCTGGGCTAAAGCCCTAGTGGTAGACGAAGTCACACTTTTGAGTTGGTAATGGAAAGAAAAAGGCGAGGTGGGGCAGGCTGGGAGTACGTGTTCTATTCGGGCTTCATTGGGGATGTGACTGGTTTAATAACATGGAGAAGGGGACTGATTGTGCATAAAACACAAGAGTGCGGCTTGATGGCTACGGGTTTGCACTCGACTTAGCTGCGAGACCAGCAGTCATTAGCCGGTTCACCAGGGACCAGCACAATGCCGGGGATTTGAAGTAATCATGTGGCTCACTTACACCTCCAAGCATTGTCAGAGTGCAAAGCTCTTGTTGGAAGAATGTGCACAGTGCTGTAACCTCGACTTTTTAGTAGTTTACAGCCTTTTTTTATTTTAGATTAATAGAAATAGCAGCTTCTGTTCCTTGGAGTACCATTTTGTGTCTACTAAATAAAGGATGGTGTTTACAAGCATTTTAATTTACAGAGATCTGTTTTTTTTTTTTTTTGCCAAGTCAGTTAGGCACAATTTAGCGTAAATGCAGAAACATTTCCCTTACATAACATATGACAAAACGTTTCCCATTAGTGCATTAGTATACCGTGCACCAAATTCACTGCACTGCATTATACTTCAGACAGCAGCGACTAGCCTCTCTGTGTTGGCCTGGCCCCTATACAAACATAGACATTATTGCAACTGAGTTTGCTTGCTTAGGACATTAATATATCTGGCCCCTATACAAACATGGACATTATTGCAACTGAGTTTGCTTACATAGAGCATCAACATCCCATTAATGACTATTTCCTTCTTATTTTTGTTCCCTCTTTCATAAGCATCCTCCATTTCTCAAGTGTACTTTTAATCTGTTTCTAATCTTGATTGCAGCCGAAGACAGTGTTTGACATTGAGATAGATTGGCTCTGCAGCTTGCCCTGAGAAGGTCTGTCATCCGTGCAGAGAGACAAGGACACCTGTCAGGGTACGAGCAGCGAAGCAAGACTCTCTTACTGTAACGCAGCGGGCATGCACACACACACACGTACACACAACACAAAGAAAAACCTTGCAGTTGGATTGAGTGAATAAAAACTATACTGTGAAGCTAACAACAAGGACTATAGAACCACTCAATACACACAATATGCAATTTCAAGATGGTCTTCAATACTATGTGTGCCTACAGTACGTGCCTACCTGTTCTCATAAACGCTGTGGCTACACTGCATGAACACATAATTGTCTGACACGATTCTTTTGGAAAAATGGAAGATGGGCTTTATTTAGAAATGACACTGAGGCTTTTATGCTCTTCCACACACATAGGGAGGGGGAGAAGGAGGGTGTGTGTGTGTGTGTGTGGGGGGGGGGGGGGGTGGAGTGCACAGTCTCTATCTATTTTGAACGGCTGCCAGAGACCATAAAATCACACCGTATGAGTAGACTGTGAGCAGAGGTAGAGCGTGGCCTTACTCAACCTTCCAATATCCGCACTCACTTTACGGTGATAAGGGATTATGTGGTGCTATATGGACTGGCACGGCTTACCAATGCCCTCTAAAAAAGTTCTGTATGTACTAAAACAATACCTGTCTTCATTTAGGTTCAACTACTGAACAAATTATTTAGATCTTTACAAGTATCACAATAGCCTAAATTACACTTTCACCAACTGTAACTTGTAAAAATGGTACCAATTTTACAACACGGAAAAGCTGAATAACAACATCATAAAAACAAACTGACTACTCGTATTCATCAGATCTGGAAACTGCTGTTTTAGAACTACAAAGTCAGTGACTGAAAATCTAGTGTTACATTTTTTCTGCAGCCTCTGTAATAAAGGACACCTTTTCATAATTCATGAATGTGAAATTCCATCCTCATACTCTGTGAGTGTGAGGCATGTTTTCCTAGTGCAAGACGACTGTCCCAGCGATGAAGAAGGTTTAGGGGTTATGTCCTTATGACAACTGCCTATTAAACAGTTGTTACCTTTTTCGGTTACACTTTACTTGAAGGTATCTACATAAGAGTGACATGACACTGTCATGAATGTGTCATAAACATTATATAAACTAGTCATAAATGTTTATGACATAACGCTCCTGCATTAAGTGTCATTCGGTTTTTGCATGACAAGTTAGGGTTAGGTTTCGGGTTAGGGCTCATGTGTCATGACAGTGTCACTCTTATGTAGATACCTTCAAGTAAAGTGGTACCCCCTTTTTTCTGATAAAGTGCCAAAATATCAGTAGAATATCATACAAATATAAATAAATTAAAAAAAGCCTGTTATCTTAATTTTTTTAATTAAAATGTCTATCTTGGCCTTTCCGACACCTGAACTGATATCGATGTAGCATGTAATAGTCTTCAAGTCAATTATAAACACGAATAAAAGTACCATAGAGAGTGCCCTGCTAAAATCTAGTCATATCAAACTAACATCTTCTCTAAAGTGCTTCTGAAAATAGTTCGACATTTCTACCTTGAGGAAAATTTGTCAAATTGAATGTCTAGTATTTCTGGTATCATCTCGTATGTTGTCTAGGCAACAGTAGCCTAACTAATGTCTGAACTGGAACTGTTAATAACTGGACTGGGCCCCAACAAAATACAAAATACATTCCGTAAGAGGAAAATTAATCAACAATTATAGCTGGGCAAGCAAAACATGAGAGTGATAATGTTTGGATAATTGCGTTTACATATTAATTGTAGTGTATGTGGAATAAAGGGTGCACAGTTCAACTTTAATTGTAACATGAAGCTTGCCATTACCACTACTACTACATCTACTTACACTAACACTAAAAGTCTACTAATGATAATAATAATGATAATAGTAATAATGAAAGTAATAGTAAATATACAAATGATTCATGTAATTACAATGCAACGTCAAAAAGCACATTTGGGATGTAGAGAGCAAAAAGACTGTATTATAATGTAAGTTCAGTGCTGTAAGGCTAGAAATTAGGTAAACATCAGTGTCCTCACTTTGAAAGAGTACAGTACATCTGTTTGCTTTCATGTTAGCATTTGACCCACATCTTCTCACTATAAAAAGCAAAATATATTTTCAGCCAAGAAACTACTTCCACTTTCCTGGCTTGCCTCTAGACATTGACATAATGGGGACAATTCATTTTGATATATGATAATAAAAATATTGCTTTCTCAGCAAACTAGGAAAAGGTTATGTGCAAAAAAAAGATAACAGTTTATTTCTCAATGCTCCAATTACCACAGGATGGGGTCATAATTGAGCCAAAAGTGCTAGCATTTCCTGTGCGTTGTATTTAGCTGGCCCGTGACACAGTTTCACAGGAACTAGCGCTGGTTTGATGTACATTACAACGGAGTCATCTCCAGTTCAGAGGCGTCTCTAGTTCACCTGCTACTCAGGTTTCAAAGCGGAAACTAGTCTCTAGTTCACCTGCTCCTTAGGTTTCAAAGCGGAAACTAGTCTCTAGTTCACCTGCTCCTCAGGTTTCAAAGCGGAAACTTTCGCTCACATCTCCAGTTCTGTCACTTTTTGTTAAGAGATCGTCTCAGCAGTTTGATGGACAATTTTCCTAAATGGAGTAAACGTCTGGAGGAAAAGTGATATCCAGATCAAACCTGGAGAACAATCCCAGTGAGTTCTGTTGTCCAGATGGTAGTTCAGAGCCCAGAGTGATATATCAGCCGCCACCCCTCCACCATCGTTTTTTTAGGCCAAGCATATTGATCAGACAATTTGTTCCACTTTGAACCTCTGTGACTAACCGTCTTTATTAACGTTATAGTTTAATCAGAGAATCTCAAACAGATTCCCCCTCTCATGCACTGCAATCAATGCCCTTTTCCAAAAGCACTGACCAATCAATTGCAGAGCAACCATATTTAATTCTAATGAATACTTGATCAATCTTTCAGAGTTAAAAATTCAGTATCACTTAACTGTCACGTACCGACTGCAACAATTTTCCAAAATATCATTATTAGCAGTACTATGGCCGTGATCATTTAATACTTTATGATTCAGCTCAGTCCTTCTAATTGAGTTAACCTTTCTGCTTATGGACGTTTCAGTATGCAAAAAGACGCTGGTGTGCACGAGGGAAACGAGGGACTTCACTGAAATCCTCATTCGTCCTTGAGTTCACACAGCCCAAGTGCTCCGAACAAAACAACCCTGTTCCAATGCCTGGCGAACAAAACAACCCTGTTCCAATGCCTGGCGAACAAATGTATGAAAATCTGAAAGCCATCATATTACCCGATTCACCAAATGCATTAAATCAATTGCAATACAAGTCGTGAGGAAAGTATGGTATCGTCTCTCACAGAAGGCTTTCTCAGGACCTCGGCAGAGGATTTAGCAGAGGCCCCTGCATTATTAATTAGGGACGAAGTGAGCCCAGCTGTTTCGGCATCTTATTCCAGTTTCAGCGCCACACCATGCCTGTGCCTGTGCCCAAAATCTTTTTACTGTCTGCATGCCAGACGACAAAATGTCACCACTTGATTTGCTCTCCCTCTCAGGTCTCCCTTATTTAAACATAAAACATTTTTAAAAACCTGAACTTTAAAGGTCATTACCAACTTTTAATAGAGGGTTTCTTTAATGCAAGAGCCAAAAGACTATTTAAAATATATATATTTTTTTATTTTTTTGTGAGAGGGTAGAGAGAGTGTAATTTGTACATTTGGATGTGCAGTGGTGGCAAAAATCTAGGACAAGGCTGTTGTGATAAACATAAGTCTCTCTCTTCAGTTATCTTGAAAGAGAAAGAGCTTCCAAACAATGGTGTCTGTGTGTGTGTGTGTGTGTGTTTGGAAAATGTGACACTCAGTCCATCAACTCGCATGTATTGAGTCTAGTGTCTAGTGGTTAACACACAGACAGATGGATAGACAGACCTACTCTCTCTCTCTCTCTCTCTCTCTCACACACACACACACACACACACACACACACACACATACACAAGAACACAAGAACACACATGAAAGATGCCAGCAACCTACAGTTTCTATCCAAGGTTAAAGTCAAGGGGAAATGGATGATGTGCAAAACTACTCCTTGTTATGTAAATACATTCATTTAAGGTTAAGTTGGCAGTGCACATTTTTAATTTTAAGAGTGTGGGGTAAAGGTATGGAATTTGGGCTATGCAATATGGCGATTATCTAAATCTTGAAACAATCCAGCCACTGTGCTCCTCTGCGGCATTTTCATAATGCACAGCTCCATCAGGAGGTGCACTTCAATTTCTATGTTTAATAAGATTTTTGGAGACTTCAATGAATCATTGTGATAGCTAGGCGGTGGTACCTGTTATTTTATAAATCAGAACAAGGGGCCCACAGATATGCTATCCCTTCATAGAGAAAGAAAAAAAAAGAAGAAAGAAAAAACTGCAGGCCTTCAAACACTCGGCAGCATCTAGTTTTTAGTTCACAAAGGGCACGCTGTGATGAATTATCAACGTTTAAAACTTAGTCAAAGCTGCCCTCTGAGGGATAGCATCAGATGACATGTTATTAAGCCGTAATGAAGAGCTTCTTCAGGCACTGAGGCACTCAAGCAGGGGGGTTAGGGCAACCTCCTCTGCTATCGAGGGGTGCTTGGTGCCTTTGTGTGTATCTGTGTCTGTGTGTGTCTCTGTGTGTGTGAGCGTTTGTGTGTGTGTAGTGTGTGTGTGTGTGTGTCTGTTCATAGATGAGGGGGGTGATGCCACGCAGAGACCCCAAGTGAGCCAATCATGTCAGATGAGATGAGCCTCCAACCCCCCCCCCCCCCCCCCCCCCCCTTCCTCCACCCCTACACCCACCCATCTCACAAAAAAGGCAAACAGATGCAGGCAGAGGCTGCCTCGGTTTCTCCTCCATTATTAATGATCGTGGTTCAGGCTGAATTAGCTCCACTGATGATTTATGATCACAGCGCAGGAAACCTATCCAGTAGAACGTTCACACCTGTCTCTTTCTCTCTACCTGAGAAAGGAAAAAAAACGTGACTGGGCGCTGACATTGCTCTGAGGAGCGCTGGCACCTCCTGTAAGGTGATCCGTTGTCTCCTCTTGGTTTCCTCTCTTCTGAGTCACATTGTCATTTTTCCTCAAAATGTTGGTGAAGCTGCGTGGCCAACCATAAAACTGATACCATGGTCTAACCTTTCAGACCACTTTCAGCTGAATGAGGTCTGTCTTTTACAATAACATTGGATTTGGGTGAAGAAATCTCATTATAATCTCCACAATGCTCATGGATATGACAATATTGTGAGCACAGTTGTAGTTTTATTAAAAATCTTTGAGTATCGACCTTGTTCGACCTTGACAGTAATCAACAGACAATAAGCTGTTCCTTGCATATGTCTCTATACGCGTAAGTAGCTAAGAAAGCTGATAATATCTGCATTAACTGACTAAATCAAGCCATTTAACCTCAACTCAACATGGATTCAATTTATCTCCTTTGCTCTGCATGGTTTAGAGAATGAGGAGAATGCTCATCTAGACCACAGAGGTGGTCACAGGATGAGAGATACTTAATGGTCGTAATGAACTGTTCACTGAACTCCAGGTTCTCCTAAAGCAAAACTGATTTCAATGTCATTATGAAAGCCAACAGACCTGTGGTCTGCCTCTAGTCTAATATTACTGTAACATATTAACATATTAGGAGTCGATTTCTCAGTATCCTGCACTGTTCTTTGCTGATTATCACATATAATTAATGCTCCTTAATCATGTAAAATCATTTTAGCATAATCCTGTCATGGACTATTAAGTCCTAGTATGCAAAATGAAGCCTCCAAACTGTGCCTATGGACAGCGTGCAAGTACTTATATGGTGTGTGTGTGTGTGTGTGTGTGTGTGTGTGTGTGTGTGTGTGTGTGTGGTGTGTGTGTGTGTGTGGCTGCTGCAGCCGCCATACTTTTCATGGCTACCAATGGCTGAAGCTGCCACTTCATGTACAGATGTCTGTTATATTGATTTACTAGCTCTCAATATTTCCAAGCAATGCATGGCTTACACTACAGTATATATTTCTACAAAATGCAATACAATGTAATAATAAAAAAAAAACACAATTTTACTTTCACAAATTATGTAGCCTATTTCTTTTGTTATATGTAGGCTACTAAACAATTTCAAGTAATAATGTCCCTGCTGCTGTGTAAGAATAGGCCTAGATGAACACTTGTCAAACTTCACAGAGTAACGTTATGCATTTATGACATGCAATTCGCTATTCAATATAGTTAATAAGCACACACTGTTATATTATGTTGAACTGCACATTTCACTTCAATGTACACTGAAGCAATCTCTGGAATCGGTGGAATGTTACTGCAGTAATATTTCGTTCAGTGCTGATAATCCCTTCGTTCCAGAATATTTGGTTCGTAGGCTATCATCAATCCTTGGTTGAGGTGTTTGTGCAACTGGGCCCTGAAGATCTAACAAATGTTTGAGTATAGGCCTACAGAGGAATTAGGAAAGGAATAAGGATTATGTGTGAAGTGAGATCAAAATGACCTTGTTTGCTTCTTTCCGCATTTAAACTGAGCGCGAGAAAAAAATGCATTGCTTCTTCTGTACGGAAAACGTGCAATTTTAATTGGTCGTCAATTCATTATGAGTCCTGTGTATCGTAGCAACGAAAACAAGACTGTGCTGTGGTGAATCCAGTGGGAAATAGATGTCGCTTATCATTTATTTTTTGTGCGTGTTTGTCTCTACGCACTGTATGTGATAGAATTATTATTTGATGCAAATAGTTCTAGCTGGTTCAGCCAAAGTATATCAGATGGCGGCTTAATTTGGCTGGCTGCGGCTGAAACTCTAAATGGTGCAAATGGCGGCGGCTTCAGGGTCTATGTGTGTGTGTGTGTGTGTGTGTGTGTGTGTGTGTGCGTGTGTCCATGCATGCATTTTGCGTTGTGTGTGTGTGTGTGTGTGTGTGTGTGTGTGTGTGTGTGTGTGTGTGCGTGTGTCCGTGCATGCATTTTGTGTGTGTGTTTGTGTGTGTGTCTGTGTGTGTGTGTGTGTGTGCATGTACAATATGTTCTGTGTATTTAAAAAGCACTGAGACCTTTTATTTTACATTTTGTTATGCAACATTAAGGCAAAATCATTATTTTTTTCAACAATCTACACTCAGACTAGGCATAAGGAGACATCGATATCGTAACACCCCCAATTATCACCACTTTCGTTCAGAAATTCTAAAACAATGATGTTTTTTAACACTTCAAAATAACATTTACTAAATGAACTTTACATTTTTCAGTAGCCATAGATGTGTAGATTTGAACAAAATCTGGTTTGGTTCTTAACGGGAGCATTTACTGCCTGAAATATCCGATTTTGTTTACCACGCTCGGAGTTATAGTGCTGGCCTGATGGGTCGCCTATTTAAACCGTTTCAACGGCACAAGAACGGTTAGACCGAGAATTCTCGTCATGAAATTAAAATTCCACTGGAGCTCCAAGCGGTTGTGTACACGCAGCCTTACAACTCTGTTTACAGCTCTTCGAGTCACGGTAAAATGCCATTTTTGGTACATAGCTGTGGGTGGCATTTCTTTAGGAGTCCGCTGTCTTGGTTTGTATAGAAATGGATATTAAGTGACACATACACGCAAGACGGTGGAAATACGGGACTGACGGTAATAGGGGGAGTTCCGATATAGAGGCTTGGCAAACACAAATTACATTTTTGGGTGGGAACCATACAGTATGGCTTGGACACACATGAATATTCAAAGACAGGCACTGCCTAATTGGCTGGTGAATGCACTATTTCCTGTATGTATGATGTACCCCTGAATGCTATGGTGCCTGGGAAGTGGATTTCAGACCACATTCGTAGGTGGTTTGAAACAGATTTGGAAGAAATCGGATTTCACATGATTTGAGCTGTTCAGACATATGATCCGATTTGAATTGGATATGCTCATGAATCAGATTTACTGACAGTTTGTACAAAGCCATCGCTTTGTATAGCCATAGCATAGACATGATTTGGAAAGGCACACTCCTGACTATAGGAGCAAAAACCAAACCATGAGGTGAAAGGAACTGCCTGCAGAGCTCAGAGACAGCATTGTGTCAGAAATGTTCTAATAAGTACTGTGGCTTGAATGGATCAGACAGGACTCTATTTATTCATGGGGTTCATCAGGTCCCTTGCCACAGTTGTATAAAATCAAGCACCATGCAGTCTGCATTCATAAACTAAGTGCTTGATTTTATAGACCTCTGGCAAGGGACCTGGTGAAGCCCATGAATATATAGAGTCATGTCTGATCCATTCAAGCCACCGTGCTCATTACCAAACATTTACCTGTTACCTGGCCCAACTGAGCAATAGAAATAATGTCTGGGGCAGAAAAGATAGCTTAAGTGAAAGTTCTACTAGAAAGACTCGTAGTGTAGCCTTTTACTCCTCTCATGCATTCATGGAGCCAATCTTAGCTTTGCCTACATTTTTGGGAAAGCCCCACAATCTGGTCATTCACTCATTCAATCAGTGCTAGCCTATAGGGATTCAGTGGGCATTTTAAATCTGTTCCATCTAACACTTCTTCTGCTTCTCAGCACGCCGACTATGACGTTCCCTCCACCTCCCCTCCAGCCACCATTGCCAGCAGTCCACGTCCATCAGACGCGGCTCGCCTACTGCAGCATCTCCCTTCAGCCACCGCCACCAGTTGGTCCTCGTCTCGTCGTGGGGGGTAGGCTCCCCGCCCCTGCCTTCATCCATCGGCAGGAGACGAGATCCGCTCATTGCTGGACGGATCCGAGACGGGGCCTACGCCAAAGACTGTTACCTATTCTGGACTCTTTATCATGGTTGTATCCAAGCTATTCCTTTCATATTAAACGGTTAACTGATTCTATTCTGTCTACTGAGTCTTTCAGAACAGACATTACTCATTACCATCCCAACAGTGAAGTATGGTGCTCACAGCATCATGCTCTGGCAGGGTGTTTTAATGGCATTGACTGGGTGACTCAGGGTGGAGGTTAATCTCAGACGGGATTTAAGGTTGACCTTTCAACAGAACAATGCCCTAAGCACAAAACCAAGACAATGCAGGGGTGGATTTGGGTCAACTCAGTGGATGTCCTTTAGTGGCCTGACCACAGGCCTGACTTGAACCCAATTGAATAATTTTGGAGAGACTTAAAAATGGCTGTCCACTGAGAGAGGATCTGCAGAGAACAATGGGACAGAATATCTTAATCCAGGTGTGAAAAGCTTGTCACATTCAAGAGGACTTGAGGATGTAATCGCTACCAAAGGTGCTTTAACTAAGTACTAAGTAAAGAGTCTGAATATATCATGGATATTTAATTTTTGTCCTTTCTAAAGAGGATCAAAACAGGATCTAGAGTCATTTTTTTGGTGTCGACTGACACCATTTAAGCATAAGACTGAAGATATTTGGTTACTTCCTAAATGCACTTTATGTTATGTTATGTTATGTTATGTTATGTTATGTTATGTTATGTTAGAAAAGAGAGTAGACAAGTTTAAAAAGATTAGCCTAGGGCCTACATTTCTCACATCAGCAGAAGAACAGTAAATCTGCCCAATCAAAATCACAACTTTTACTGTGTGGGTTGATCTTTAAAGCTCGACAGCTTCTGAGGTTCTCAAAAAAGAGGGGCCATCCTAAACAATGCAACATTCAAATTTGGCAAATATTGGCGAACGTTTGTGGCGAGCTCAACTGTTCAGAGAAGTTTTCTCTGAACAGTTAAATTTGAACAATTTGGTGTTAGCATTCCATTGTAACGGTAATTGCATTGTTACCTTCGTCCAGCCCACGTCCAGCTCCACTGAATGTTCGTGGAGAACTACCTCCTCAGACTGTTTGTAAGAGTTTGCAAAAATTCAAGGGAAACAGTACGCACCTCTGATGTCACTGATTATAAAGTCAGAGTGGAAGGGCAAATGACAGTGATTCTACATTAGCCTACTACACACCTAAACCAGAAGCCTTTTTAAAAGCATGCCACTCAAGTAGGAACTAGGCATCATTGAACAGTCAGTCAATTCCACATCTATATCTTGGCCAATACAGCTAAATCTATCAATGTCATGGATACTCCTTTTTACGGCTGACAAGCATGTTATGGGAGCAACACCAGGCAAACTGTGGATGTAACACCCATGGAGTTTAAGGCCCTCTAATTCGTGTCAATGCCAACAGAGCAACGGTACAGCTTAGCTGAATTTTCTGTGTCTTGTATCCTCGAACCATCTAGCATTCCACTAACATAACAATGTCATGAAATGTTACGGATATCAGGTCTTCTCACCACAAAGTATAACCCTTGTGTAGGTTAAATTGAAATCTGTGAAATAAATGTTGAAATGATAGCTTTCATGGTTGATATCACAGTTATCTGTGATGTTTTGAAATGGTCTATAGAGCAACTTCTGCTCAGAGTGAATATTCAAATTACAAACACCAAAAACAACTTCTTGTATTACAATAAAGCTGAAAGTGTTTTATATCACAATGGGGTGTGATGTTTTCAAAATGGCTCCACTCCAATTCAATAGTACTATACTTCCTGTATCTCCTCTCAGGATTCCCCTCCCACCATACACCATTATCTTTCATGTGCTAATCATTCTACTGAAAACACACTGCCTTGTTTCATCCCACATCCATCTTTTTTTCCCTCCACATTTCCACGTTCCAAATCTTCAAGCTTCCTCACCACTGAATGGAGAATACACTCTGATAGAAAACTTCTCTCCTTGTATAGTATTTGAATTTACATTGTTCCCAACCAATTAAGAGTTCATTCAACCTCTTCCCTGTTCAACAGACCTTTTGAATTTTAAGGACCTGCTTTCTTATCAGCCTTATTAGCAGCTTGGCATTGCTGGATCAGGGAGCAAATCGTATTCAATAATCCTTTTTAAAACTGGTTTTGTGGTTGAATCTATTATCACATCGGTTCCTCCATACGATGGATCTCATGGTTTTTAATTCAATTCAAAGTCAACACTGTATCATAAGACACGTGTGTATACTAGACTCTAGTAACTAGAGAGTGTACATGAATCGCTTTGATTGCATTTTGAAGGCTATCACAGCTCCAGTGACAACAACACAAAAAACTCTGTGACAGTGGAAGATATTTGAGGTCTGCAAGAGTTAACTGCTTATTCTGTACTTTCCTATTACAGCAGCGAGCACAGCAGAGTCAGATGAGAGGGACACATCCACTTCTGGGCCATATGCTGCACATAAACACAGACAAAAACCCAGCTGCCGCTTTAGCAGCTGCTCACTGGAGGACTGGGCAAGATAAAGTTTTTTTGTTTTTTTTAATATGTCTTTGTAAAACAGAAAGTAGTGCACGTGTAACATAGCACACACTCTGCATTCAGTACTGCCCAGAGGGGCCAATCTTCCGAAATCAAAAGGCAATTGCAAACACATATGGATCTTTTGATTTTTGTGAAATGTTAAATTTCAGCGGCATTGTGGCCCAATGAGAGGCATAAATAAATCAATAAATCAGACCATGATAGGCAAGTCCATGTATAACTTTATCAATAGCACTTGAGAGTGAGACTCAGAGTGTACTCCCTGTCACCCTCCACCCCCCTTGCCACCCAAACAAAAAGAAAAAAAAAACACAGACTGCAAAGTTCTAATTAATAAATCTCACCCTAATCACCTGCTGAGGTGGTAGGAGGTTCATAATAACACAAATTAATAGACTTTACATATAAATGAACAATAACTGCATCAATAAAATGTAATATACAACAGGGAAAATTAGATAAGAGATGAAAAGCTACGACATTCATTAAGATTAGTTTAAAATAGATATAGAGATATTAAACTAATTTAATTAAAACAATGAACAATATGCTCTATGATTGAAGTAGAAAACAATGGAAGCAGTACAACTTGTGGCTTTTCCAAAACTGCTCATCTCCTGCCCACAAATGTATCAGACATGTACAGTAATACCTCTCTCTTCTCCTCACATCTGCAATGTGCATGGACATGTAGTTGTGTGGATGTTGAGTGTAGAGCTATGTGTACTGTATTATGAGCTGTCTGATCATTTGCTTTTTTTGTGGTGGTGTCTGTCTGCTCTGTTGGTGCCTTGAACTCTGAGACACTATTTCATTTGCTTGCACAGAAAGCACAAGACATATATAGGCTATAAAAGAATCCTGAATGACCCATCAGTCCCATGATGAAAGTGTAGACAGTGAACTGGACATGATTGTGAGTGTGTGTGTGTGTGTGTGTGTGTGTGTGTGTGTCTGTGTCTGTGTACTGTATGTGTGTGTGTGTGTGTCTGTGTGTGTGTATGTGTGTGTGTGTGTGTGTGTATGTGTGTGTGTGTGTGTGTGTATGTATGCATGTATGGCCACACCACACCAAGAGAAAACCCTTATTCCCTATACACGCTGAGGGTTTTGGGGGAGAAAAAAGCAGTAACATTCATTGTTATCATCATTTGCCACGTGGCCTTGCCCTTCATAGCCAATTATGTTTCTACATTTCCCCTTCTGGGAACCGGGCACATTCTCCCCAAGTGAGCTGAAAATCATTCTGGTGACAGAGGGGGCTAACGCAGGGCATTGTTCACACTGACAGGCACATCACAGCAAAAGGCACGCCTTACACTCTGGCCGGAATAATGGCGAAATTGCCACTCATCAAGAGACCTGCCACCGCTCGGCAACATACGTCAACCATGCAATAGCTCTGTCACTCAAAGGAGTGGTCACAATCCTATCGGAGCGCCAACTTCTGTGACCACCAGAACCATAGCAAGAATAGCAATAACATGAATGTCCAAATGTGATAATGGTGAAAATAGTTTGAATAGTGATGGGATTTTTATTTTAAACAGAATAACTTTGCTATCACAAGCATTTATAGCACTCCAGTTGTCAGTGCTAAAAGCTGTTGGCTTCTAGCATACAACTGGCATTGTGATTGTAATGAGGCGAGCCGTCATTTTTTGAATGTGAAACGGTGTAAGTGATAGGGCCGGAGAGACAGATGCAGTTGTCATGGTGGGTGTGTTATCCTATTAATAACAATGATGTAATACAACATTCCGGAAAATCACATCCGAACTATATCTGAACCAATTTACTTATAAAATTGGCCATCCTGACACTGATAGCAAGAATATTGTCCGGTTGTTACCCTGATTTTCCCTTATTATAATAAGTACAATCTGATGCATTCATATTCAGTTTTTAAACGACAAAAATACACATATTTTATATCTATTGTTCCACAAGTATGGAGAGACTATTTGAGAAATGTCACATCAGGAAACATTTGAGTTCTTATGTGAAATGTCTTCACTGGCACAAAACATCTTTTTTTTTCATTAGAGCTTGCAAGAAATGTCAAGTAAGATAACGCTCACTCCCAGTGTAGCCAGTGACATTAACTGACACCGTCTATACAGACCTGCATATTGGTTTTTGAGAAACGATTTCATCACTCAATATTGCCTGCTTTTGTTGCTCGTGTATGACCATCTGTGATGCAAATTATCAGCTAAATGACTTGTCCCGGAAACACCCAATGGAAGCTGATGAGAAGAGGGAAACATTTCTAAAAACTGATTTTGTTTGAATTGTTGAAGTGACTTGTACCAGTGGTAGGTTAGCATTGTTATTGTTGAACAACATATTTTTTTCAGCTCAAACCATCTTCAAGGTCATCAAATGTACTACAATATTCCACCTAAAGTAGCTTTCCTATTACATCTTGGATCCTGTTATAAAACCATACTCTATACTCGTAAAAGATCATTGTATCTGCTTTAAATTAGAACAAGTTGGCGTTTGCAGCTACTTCAGTGAGTGCACTTCACATGCCTTGCTTCTATCATAAAGCCACCGTTCATGGATAATGTTCCTATAAAGAACTCCATCAATCATAATAATCAGAGGGACAACAGATGAAAACTAGCTATTGTGCTAATTCTGGCATATGTACATTGTGTATTTTATACTGATGTCCATAAATATGCATGCACTGTCCTTACAAAATAAACAAATATATAAAGTAAAAGAAAAAAATACATATCTTACACAACTAAAAAAACAACTATATGGAGGGCTGTATCACAGTTTCAAATGAGTGGAGCAGAGAGCGACAGCGCAGAAGACAGACAACTGTTACACAATGATCAACACCCCTCCGCTGGAGGGGATAATCCTGGAAATGACCAAGTAAGGCACCCACCCAGAGTCTACCGGTGTGGGAGTGTTCAGTGCACCCCGAATACGGTAAACAATGGTGCATCCTCAGCCAAACAGGGATGCACACACACACACACACACACACACACACACACACACACACATGATACACACACAGCAACCTGGTGGCCAGGCTCAAGTAGACGTGCATCCACCACAGCTCCTGGCATCCCTCAGGGGTGGGGAGTGACGGTGAGGCGGTTGAGGTGTAAAGAAGGGAGCAGTGGCGGTGGACACGCTCCTGCTGCAGCAGGGGAGGAGGTGGGGTGGCGGTGTCTGCAGCATGGGGATACTGAGAGGAGAACACTGAAGGAGGAGGAGGAGGAGGAGGAGGAGGAGGAGGAGGGAGCCGGGCGGTGCGGAGCGGCGGGAGAGCGGAGATAAGAGGAGACAGCCGCAGAGCAGTGAACACAGGCAAGCAGCGGAGGAGGCCAAATGAGAGAGAGAAAGAGAGACAGAGAGAGACAGAGAGAGAGAGAGAGAGAGGGAGAGGGAGACAGAGAGAGAGATGGCTGAGCAGAAGGTGAATGGATCAGGAACGCGAGAAGTAGACAGACAAATATGGGATAAATGTACACAGTGTTTGGCCGAGAGGATGCAGGAGGACATCTCTAGTACAGGGAGATGCCAGAAACATCAAACATCTGTATGTACATGTACATTGTGACCTGCACAGACTAAACAACGCCTTAAGTAATAGCTGGAGACAGGATGACTAAAATCATCCATTGCTTATACTCCATGTGCTCGCTTCATTTTGTAAAAATACTAAAAACTGCTTTCTCAAAGAAGGGACATGTATTCAATGGATTCAAGTGTACTGTATTCTCTCTCTCTCTCTCTCCTCTGTGTGTGTGTGTGTGTGTGTGTGTGTGTGTGTGTGTGCGTGTGCATGCATGTGTGTGTGTGTGTGTGTGTGTGTGTGTGTGTGTTTTATAACTTCAAGCAAGACCATGAAACCATAATGAATTGAAGAAGTACACAAAATAAATGTTTGGTCAGATTGATGTAAAATACAACACAGTTTTTCCCCAACAGCAAAATTCAATATGTGTTCATTTTGTTCAGTATGAAGACAACCACTGTAATCAAATCATTGTTCTTTTGTCCTTGATTAAATTAAATTAAGTATTTATCCAGTTTGATAATGTGATCAATAGGAGAGAGCCTCTGGGGAAAAGAGAGCTATCAGTAGCACCTTCAGACTAGCATGCTATTAGCGCGACGGCCTGGCTGTTGAAGATGGGCTCCCTCATTGGTGGTGCCCGTTCAGCTTCTGAGTTAGTCATGGTCTACAGCATGACAGCATGGTGATATTGATTGCAGTCTTACTGACTCAAAGTATAAACAAGAATGGCTTGGAGGCTTGCAGGGCAGCTGGGTGGAGAATAGAGGAACAATAGATTAAGTTTTTGATTCTTCTCTGCCCACACAGATGAAGCTCCGTAGATGAGGACTGGCTGACAGCCTGAATGCTTGCAGCATAGCATACAGACTAAGTCCTTATAGAGAAGCCGGCCCTTATGGAAGTCATCTTGGTTACACCTCCAAGCTAGCTATTCCTGTGATGAGAGACAGATTCATATCTAAGTGCATGGGGGAGACCTCTGGTGATGGTCAAACTAGACATCCCATAAATAAATAAATCACAAGTACAGCCTGACAAACACTACATAACTTAACTTAACTACATTAATAACTAACTCAACTGTGCCCCCCAAATGCCTTGGTACTATGGTACCTGAAGTAAAATGTCAATTGGACCTTCATCAACAAGGCATTGGCCTGCTTTGGGACAGATTGGGACAGATTGGGACTTCCAATCATAGAACTGCCACGGTTTGTTTTTCCAGCTCCCTCATTCATTTTTCACTCAGTGGTTCATCTCTTACTCCAACTGTGTCTCTCCAATGCGGAGACTGCGAGTGAGCCTGTCCAGAGAGACTGTCCCTCTGGAAACACAAGCCTGATTATTGAAGTGGAGGAGATGCCTTGGCCAGGTGCTGATTCAGCGGAGTCCAGGCACCGAAGGCGAGCTCAGAGGAGGAGGGAGGCATCTGAGACATCTGCCCAGTGTCCTCTGCACCACCCCCATCACACACAGACCACAAGTGAAAATGCCCAAGGAGAGACTTGGCAGGGGGGGAGCCTGAAAGCAACAGAGGCAGCTGACTGAGGGACGATGCAGGACGACAGACAGACCGGCCGGCTAGCAGCGGCTCAGATTCCCCTGAGGGAGATGCTGCCATCATTGCCCCTCCGACCAGACATCATCTGCTGGTCAAAAAAGACAAAGTGGGTGGCCATGCTGTCACATTCAGGAGGCACAGATGTGGCAGTATTCGAACTGTGGGCCTGTCATCCTAAAGTGATACCATGCGGGAGCCTGGGCACTGCTGTCAGCAGGGGTTAGCTGTGGAGGTTTCCATGGAAAAGCATGTAGCAGCACTGTGGTGAGGGCAGTTCAAAAGATGGGGTACCTGCAGAGGTGAACCGTCACAGCCCTTGAGGCTGTATTCATAATGGTGGACTTTGCATCTTTATTTATATGTCTCAATCCACAATGCAAATAACCTTTTGTGAGATGTGAAGGCGCATAAGTGAAAGATTGAGGTCAAGGTCAGATGGCAAACGGGTACTGAATTATAGGCTATTGACTCATCATTCATTTTATTCTCATGAATACCAATGCACAATCAACACATCCTAAAGTTTATTGTTTACTATTGCTTTTTTCCCCTCATTTCCATTGCTTATTTTATTAGGCTAATGATTGAATTGACATTGTTGTTTATTATTGCTATTCTCCTTATTGTAGTTTGACCAACATCATAATCTGTTCCCTGTAAAATGTTAAATATTATATTGTTTTTGTATTTGTATGTCGCTTTGGACATACGAGGCGTCTGCCAAATCCCATAACCATAACCATAACCATAAAGGAGCCTTACCGCTTGAAGAGCGATGTTTCCATATGATGCTGGGGTCTGGCCGCCCAATGGCTAAACACATCAGGGAGACGTTGCTTCCTTCATTTACCGTGATGTCTGTTGATATGTTCACAACTCTTGCAGGAACTACAAAAAAACATACATATAAGTCATGTAAACATTAGTGATGCTTCTCATAAAGACACAAATGAGTAATGTGTTTACATAAAAATATTACACTATATGATTATTCATTACATAGAGGCGAAACAGGACCAAAGATGTGTCCTATCCACAGTGTATCAGCACATCCACCATGGAGGATACAGAACTCTAAGAAATGAAGAAGTCTAAGAAGTTTCACTGTTGATTAAGTGAAAAGTTCATAGTGCTTCAGAACTACATTACTGAAGATGTCATCATCCACATTGAGGTCACTGTGGGGGGTCATTCACACTCACACATTTTTGGAAAATAAGAAGGCTGACAACCTCTGGAATACAACAACAGGACATCACTGGGGCCGATATAAGCACAAGTTCCAAAGAATCATTTTGACTTAAACATTTCAATGGACACACGAATGTCCCCAACCATCACACTTATGACTGTCAGACACCAAACAGGACGAGGACCACAAATGAGTCACGTTCAAAAGTTTATTTAAGGGTTGGGGGTTTCAGGGGTTCCGGGGGGGGTACAGGAGTTCCAAGAGTCTGCGTGTGTGTGTTCCCCCAGTAGCCGAACAGCGAAGGCAGGAGCTGGATGATCCGGGAAGTCCTGGGGGAAACACACACACAACAGCAATTGAAACGAAGCAGCAGTACAGTCAAGGACTAGGCGGTATTCGTAGAAGAGGGACGGAAGGCAGGTCAAGATTACCGGGGCTGGAGAACACAGAAGTAGTCGAGCGGGTCCGGGATCACAGGCAAAGAGTCAGAGGCGTTTTCAATAAACAGGCAGGTAACTGGTGCTGGTTGCAGACGATCTGACAAGTGTGGACTGAAAAGCAAGGCTTTATATAGAGGGCATGATGAGTGGTGAATGCAGTGCAGCTGGTAGGTAACGAGGGTGAGGCAGAGCAGAGCAGGAACAGGTGGAGGTCATCAGACTTCAATCAGCACGTGTTACCAGGCAGAGAGAGAGCTCATGACAGAACCCCCCCCCTAAGGGACGGCCCCAGAAGTCCCCAAAAGTGACACCACGTCGGGAGGGCGGAGGGGAGCCGGTGGAGGGCTAGAATTCCTCCGAGCGGTCCGAGTGAACATCCTCATCCTCGGAGGGAGCTGGAGGGTCGTGGACAGAAGACGGGACAGGTACCGAGACAGGGTCAGGGTCAGGCACATGACAGGAAGCCGGGCGGGCAGGACGGTTAGGGACCCCTCTGGGGCGGCCCCTACGGATTGCAGGTTGATCAGGATGCAGACGGTGGAAGTCGGCGATGAGTGTCCGGTCCACAATCCGACTGGCTGGCACCCAGGTTCTCTCCTCAGGTCCATAGCCCTCCCAGTCGACGAGATACTGGAGGCCCCTACCTCGCCGTCTGGACCGAAGCAGGCGTCGAACGGTGTACACCAGCCCACCGTCAACGAGGCGAGGAGGAGGAGGAGGAAGCGGCACGGGGACCAGCGGGCTTTCATGCGTCGGCTTGACTTTCGAAACATGGAAAGTAGGGTGCACCCTCATGGAGGTTGGCAACTGGAGCCGGACTGCGGTTGGGCTGATGACCCTCTGGATAGGGAACGGGCCGAGGAATCGAGGTGCCAGTTTACGCGATTCCACCCGCAGTGGGAGATCCTTGGCTGACAGCCACACCTTCTGGCCAACACGGTAGGCGGGTGCCGGCGATCTTCGGCGGTTAGCCCCAGTGGCATAGCTGACAGCTGACTTGAGTAGCGTGGCACGAGCTTGTGACCAGGTACGACGGCAACGGCGGGCATAGGCGAGGGCAGACGGGCAGGACACATCTCCTTCCTGGCTGGGGAACAGGGGGGGCTGGTAGCCATACACACACTGGAAAGGTGACATACCAGTGGCAGAGCAGGTGAGGGAGTTGTGAGCATACTCTATCCACATCAGTTGTTGTGCCCAAGCCTGGGGTTTGCGAGAAACCATGCACCGCAGCGCCTTCTCCAGCTCCTGGTTTGCCCGCTCGGATTGACCATTGGACTGGGGGTGGAACCCAGAGGTGAGACTCACTGTGGCCCCTAGAAGACGGCAGAACTCCTTCCAGAATGTAGAGGTAAATTGCGGGCCTCGGTCAGAGACAACATCCCTGGGCAGCCCGTGTAGACGGAAGACATGATCAAGAACAGCCTGGGCAGTCTCTCTGGCAGATGGCAGTTTAGGGAGGGGAATGAAGTGTGCCATCTTGCTAAACCGGTCAACCACAGTGAGAATGACAGTCATCCCACCTGATGGTGGGAGGCCAGTTACAAAGTCCAAGGAGACGTGGGACCAGGGTCGTGTGGGCACAGGCAAGGGCTGGAGTAAACCAGCGGGGGGCCGAGTGGAGGACTTGTTCTGATTGCAGGTGGGGCAGGCACGGACGAATTCTCGGACATCCCTTCTCAAAGACGACCACCAAAAGCGCTGGGCAAGGAGATGGCAGGTGCGGGCGGAGCCCGGGTGGCAGGCAAGGCGGGAGTTGTGTCCCCACTGTATGACCCGGGACCTCAAATTATCTGGGACGAAGAGACGACCGTCTGGGCATGCACTGGGACTGGGATGGTCACGGAGGGCCTCTTGAATTTCCTCCTCGATATCCCAGGTCAGGGCAGCTACGACGCAGGGATCGGGCAGAATTGATGCAGGTTCCTGGGAAGGGGCGTCATCCTTATGAAACTGACGGGAGAGAGCGTCCGGCTTGGTGTTCCGAGAACCTGGGCGGTATGACAGGGTGAAGTTGAATCTGGTGAAAAACAAGGCCCAGCGGGACTGTCTGGGGTTAAGACGTTTGGCATTGCGGATGTATTCGAGGTTTTTGTGATCGGTCCAGACCAGGAACGGAACTGTGGACCCCTCCAGCCAGTGACGCCACTCCTCCAGGGCAAGCTTGACAGCCAACAGCTCACGGTTTCCAACATCATAATTGCGCTCTGCAGGTGAAAGCCGGCGAGAGAAAAATGCACAGGGGTGCAACTTGTTGTCCTCCTCTGCCCGTTGAGAGAGTATGGCCCCGACTCCCACGTCTGAGGCATCCACCTCGACAACGAACTGCCGGTCTGAATCCGGCATCTGGAGGATGGGGGCAGTGGTGAACCGGGCCTTGAGGGTATGAAAGGCTGTGTTGGCCTCTGGGGTCCAGGAAAAGGGGTGTTTGATGCTGGTCAGAGCTGTGAGGGGAGCGGCGACGGAGCTGTAGTTCCGGATGAATTTCCGGTAGAAATTGGCAAAACCGAGGAATTGCTGCAGCTTCTTCCTATTCCCCGGAACTGGCCAGGAGATAACTGCCGAGACCTTTGCGGGGTCCATCTGGATATTGCCTTCAGCGACGATGTATCCCAGGAATGACACAGTCTGAGCATGGAACTCGCATTTCTCCGCCTTGACATAGAGAGAGTTCTCCAGGAGCCGTCGAAGAACCAGCTGGACATGACGGGTGTGTTCGGACAGAGTTCTGGAGAAAATTAAGATGTCGTCCAGGTACACGAAGACGAATTTATTCAGCATGTCCCGCAGCACATCATTCACCAGCGCCTGGAATACCGCTGGGGCGTTGGTGAGGCCAAATGGCATTACCAGGTACTCATAATGGCCGGTGTGGGTGTTGAATGCTGTCTTCCACTCGTCACCCTCCCTTACTCGCACTAGGTGGTAAGCATTTCTAAGGTCCAGTTTGGTGAAAATAGTGGATCCCTGGAGCAATTCAAAAGCAGAGGTGAGTAAAGGCAGAGGGTACCGGTTCTTCACTGTGACATCATTCAGACCTCGATAATCAATGCAGGGGCGAAGAGAACCATCTTTCTTTCCCACAAAGAAGAACCCGGCACCAGCAGGAGAGGAAGACGGGCGGATGAGTCCAGCTGCCAGGGAGTCCCTGATGTAATCCTCCATAGTTTTTCTTTCAGGAGGGGATAGTGAGTAGAGGTGACCTTTGGGTGGAGCAGTCCCAGGGAGGAGATCAATGGCACAGTCGTACGGACGGTGTGGGGGCAGAGATGTGGCTTTGGTCTTGTTGAACACCTCTCGGAGGCCATGGTAACATTCAGGGACATTAGAAATGTCGTGGGCAATGCTGGGGGGTACTGAGCCGGGGGGCAGCGAGGCAGCACGCAAACAGGTCAGGTGGCAGGCATTTCCCCACTCTTTCACAGTTCCGGAGGCCCAATCGAGGTGAGGATTGTGGAGACGGAGCCAAGGGTAGCCCAGGATTAGGGGTTGGCCTGGAGAGCTGAGCAGGTGGAAGCGGATGGTCTCTCGGTGGTTTCCTGACACCATCATTGAGATGGGGGCTGTGATGCTGGTAACTGTGCCAATTGCGTGACCGTCCAGGGCCCGGGCTGGAACAGGAGTGGACAAGCGATGGCTTTCCAAGCCCAGCTGACGAGCAAGTCCTGTGTCAATAATGTTTGCTTCTGCGCCAGAGTCCACCAGGGCTGCCAGGGTGTGGGTGGAATCAGACAGGTGAAGACAGACTTGGATGAGGGGTTTACGGCTGATGGAGGGCTGAATGTTCATTGAGCTCATCCGGATTCCTCCTACATCTGGTGAGCTCCGGCTTTTGCTGGACAGGTGGCGACTCGATGACCATCACCACCACAGTACAGGCACAAGTTGGAGGTGATGCGTCGCTGGCGCTCTGCAGGGGTTAGGGAGGTGCGGCCGATCTCCATCGGTTCAGACTGGTCCGGCTGGCTAGATGGTGTGGCAGGTGCGGACAGAAGGGCAGTTGGGACACTCCGTGTGCTGGTGGATGGACTCTGGCGCCCTCTCTCATGACGGCGGGCCTGGATCCTGCGGTCGATGCGGACAGCCAGAGCAATGGCTTCATCAAGAGTGGGGGTTTGATCATGGGAAACCAGCTCGTCCTTTATGTAGTCCGCCAGGCTGTGGAGGAAAGCATCCACCAATGCTTCCATGTTCCAGGAGCTTCGACTTGCCACGGTTCGAAAGTCGATGGAGTAATCCGCAACAGTCCTTCTGCCTTGGCGAATACTCATCAGGATCCGAGATGCCTCGGCTATTGTGGATTCCAAATCGAATACCTTGAGCATCTCCTCTGCGAATAGGTTGAAGGTTGCACATGCTGGGGTCTGGCGCTCGAACTCCGCCGTTCCCCAGAGTCGAGCTCGGCCCGTCAGGTGAGTGATCACGTAACCGACCCTCGCCCCTTCAGTGGCAAAAGTCCTGGGTTGCAGGGTAAACTGGACACGGCAGCTCGTCAGGAACGCCCGTACCTGGGTTGGGTCGCCGCTGAACCGCTCTGGATTGCCGATCCTGGGTTCTGGGGCTCCGGCAGCCACGGTAGCAGTGGACTGGGCAGGAGACTCGGGTGCTGGGCCGGTGAGCAGGCTGGCTGGGGCTGGGCCGGTGGGAGCAGGCAGAGGAGAAAGGTTGGTGAGAAGTTGAATGATCATTGCAAGTTGTTGCTGTTGCTGCTGGAACTGCTGACGCTGGCTCAAGCCGGCTTGAAGTAGGGAGGCAATGTCAGCAGTGTTGCGGTTTACCTCTCTCTCTGTCTCTTCCAGGCGTTGCATGGCGGTGGGTGGTTCTGGTTCGTCGGTTTCCATGCTGGTTCGACCGTGCGCTGGGTCCATGTTTGGTCAGATCGTACTGTCAGACACCAAACAGGACGAGGACCACAAATGCGTCACGTTCAAAAGTTTATTTAAGGGTTGGGGGTTTCAGGGGTTCCGGGGGGGGTACAGGAGTTCCAAGAGTCTGCGTGTGTGTGTTCCCCCAGTAGCCGAACAGCGAAGGCAGGAGCTGGATGATCCGGGAAGTCCTGGGGGAAACACACACACAACAGCAATTGAAACGAAGCAGCAGTACAGTCAAGGACTAGGCGGTATTCGTAGAAGAGGGACGGAAGGCAGGTCAAGATTACCGGGGCTGGAGAACACAGAAGTAGTCGAGCGGGTCCGGGATCACAGGCAAAGAGTCAGAGGCGTTTTCAATAAACAGGCAGGTAACTGGTGCTGGTTGCAGACGATCTGACAAGTGTGGACTGAAAAGCAAGGCTTTATATAGAGGGCATGATGAGTGGTGAATGCAGTGCAGCTGGTAGGTAACGAGGGTGAGGCAGAGCAGAGCAGGAACAGGTGGAGGTCATCAGACTTCAATCAGCACGTGTTACCAGGCAGAGAGAGAGCTCATGACAATGACACAATACCACACAGCAGCACCTTCTAGCTTTCTAGGATAAAACAGCATGCTTTTTCTCTAAAACTTCTCAGCATAAAAGTTGAAAAAGTGATTAAAGATTAAAATGGCCCAACTTTTAAAAGTCACTTGGAAGGCGAGACGGGCCCTTACAGACTCAGCACTGCTTGATATAACTGACTACCACTTTATTAAAGTCTGTGTCATTAAACATGCATTTTCAATGGTGGATCTCAGAAAATACAAGCTCTCACATTCATAACTCTGAGTAATTGAAAATATTCATCAATGTTACTATTTATGGCCCATGCCAATCCTACAGTACATCCATGCATCTACAATTGAAAATATTCATCAATGTTACTATTTATGGCCCATGCCAATCCTACAGTACATCCAAAATCCAATCTTAATTACAGTACCAATAAATAAATGAATTAAATGAGTGAGAAATGAACAGAACTCATTCCCCAGAGCATTAACAATTGTTCTATCTCGAGGTTGAAGAGGGAAAAAAACAGTACTTAGCCTACTGTATAAGGTGGAACTGGGCTCCTAGTCATTTATGAGCTTAATGCATGAAAATCTATAGAGTGGTTCATCAATGACAGTGACCATTTGGAAAGCAGGTGCCTTAATGACCGTGAAGGTGTTTTCCAGAAAGGCACACTCCATTAGTAGTCTCTTTCTTCTGTGGAGAAAACGGTTCGAGGCAAATCTTAAATACTGTCACATCATTAAACTTGAGGAAACCAGAGTGGATAATCCAGTCCACTGTTTATGGTGGTCTCTAATTGAATTGCTGTACCCCAACTGACATATCACAGGAGGCAGTGGCACAACATTATACTGGACTGGCAGTAAAAGACAGAGCCGACATTCTAAACTGAGGACAGCGACTTAGGAAGTCACTGGGCACAGTGACTAAGCAAATCTTCTGACACAGTAAATCTTTCAAGTCTGCAGACAGTCTGTGATTATGATCTAGGGATAAATGGCAGATTTTTAAGTGTTGACAGCCTATTGCTCAAGAAAAGCATGCAAAACTATTCAGATACACAACATATTATACATAAATAATGAATGTCAATAATTGCACCTTACACTTTAAAAGAGATCTATTCACAAGTGTATATTTTGCCATTGTAAAAAAAAATACATCAAATTGGCATTTTCTATTAAAAATTGTGAGCATTTGCACAATACTATTACTTTCGTCTGGGATAGCAGATAATCTCTTTGAAGACATCAGCATTTACAGAGACTTCAGTCACTGATATGCATCAAATGTGCATGCAACTTCACTTGGGTCTGGGGTTGGTCTTAACAGGTCATGGATTTGAGAACAGTATTTTTTTATAAGCTAATGCAATGCTGTTTTTCTAATAAGAGCATAAATAAATAATGATAATAAACATACTCTCTCATCCCTTACCCACAATGCCAGTTTTGCCAAACCATCTACACTCTACAGTAAACACAAGCTTACGCGATACACACATTACCCATTACAAGGGTACAGCTGAAACAACAAATATTGCACTTTGTTAGACTCATTTCCCATCCACAAACAGTTATTTCAGATGAACAAACATCTTTGGTATTAATCTTCAGTATAATTTGATAATATTTGTATCCTCTCTTTAATGATTAATAGTTTCAAAAAGTGTTTTGTGGGAAATTTCCAGATATTAGACAACACTTTAGCTGTTTGTCGACTCGGGTTGTTGGTGTCTTACTGGCCACACTTTAAAGAAATGTAGACATTTCAAGGATGATGAACCTCCCTTAGGGAGTCTGGAGTAATAACAGTTTTTCCTTATCATGTCAGCTCCTCTTTATTTTCCTTTTATGTAATCCATCAAGAATATCCTGTTTATCCTGTTTTAGTTCTATAAATTATGGTAAGACTCTGTCTAAGACAGACTTGTTGCTCTCATGCTCGCTAGGATCCTTGTGTGATTGTAACCTGTCTCTGGCACAAGAAAAATGTGCATGCATATCGGGGTCAGAAAGCTTTCCATCCCATTATATTGTGTGTGTGTGAATTGACTGAAACATCAAGGAAACGTCAAAAAAATGTCTACTTCATATAGAATGGGGTTGTCAACTAGATAGCCATACTGTATATGGCGGGTCAATGAATCTCTGGCCACTTGCTAACGTTGTCTACTCATTCTGTTATGAGCTCAGGATCAGGTAGACGATCGCCATTAGTTAAGACTAATTTATTAAGGTACGATTTGCGATCCTGGGGTGACAATGACAGTGCATACCTTCACAGCTCAACATGCCGGTCTATTAGCTACATCATTTTTCTGACCCCATGCTGCACGCGCACCCAACCTAAGCTCTGGATGTTTACAAACATTGAAGGGATCTATTCTTAATTTTTACCACATTTTCAATATGCAAACATTTATGTTACTCATGGTGTCAGTGCTGATGATGACATTAACATATCCTTAATATATAGCGTAACTCATCTTTGCAACAGTGACGTTGTTACAGCACACTATCAGAAAACTATGGAATCAAAAAAGTAATCCCTACTAAAAAAAAAAACACCCAGTGATTTGCCAGTCATCTCTCACACGGGGCCAAACAACAGCAACAACAGCAGACTTGTGCTAAGTGCACTGGCCATGAATAAGTCATTTGGCACACAGTCTCCTCTCAGCACCTGAGGAGAACTCAGAGGCTCTCTCATCTCATTGTTACCCTCACGGCATCAATCCCGTCCCCCTCATACTCAGACCCCCTGGTGCTGAGTAAGTGCAGGCGACAGGGGTGTCGTGTTAAAGAACTCCACTTCATCCACGCTTAAATCTATTACATCAAATGCACTGGAGCTGCTGTTTTGGGATAAGTACACCATCTATCTCTGATTCAAGTAGCTTTGGGGAAAAAAAACTTAAACTGAGTGGCTTGAGTTATACTTGTAAAAAACTGTATACACATTTATTCATTCATTCATTTATTCATTCATTCAAGCATGCAAATATTAACATGCAACAGATATTGTATCTTGACACACAAAACTGCATTACTGTAGATCCAGACTGGCTTCAAGTGGTATTGCTGAGGATGCAGGCTATGCTAGTGATTAATTCACAAGTCAAAAGTTCCTCAAGCCAAACTGACCTATTGTGCATGCCTCTACAAGAGACCAAAACCACAAAGACCAGACATTTGGCTCTGAGTAATCACAAAGTTCACTGAACCATCCGAGTTTCAAATAGTATGCCCAGATTTGGCTTCAGAGGCCACCGCATCTCCATTTTGGCGCCTGAGGGGGGAAATATGTGGAGTTCTACAAACTAAATCGTAAACAACTTCTATTGTTTTCTAAAGAAACTTTTTGCTGCTTGTATTAAACAAGTTATTAATATTTTCTCAATATAATTCATTTAATTAGTCGCCTATAATTAAATAATGACAGTGAATTAATTCATTCAGCAGCGTTTTCCCATATATTTACTGGTTGTGAACCATAGATTAGTCACATTCAGTATATTCCAAAACCTTACCTTGATCCTTGTCTAACATAACACTTTGAATTTGTATGACAACCATTTAATCCTGTACATTCTGAAAGTCAATATGGCCTTCTCCGAACCCAGAGGTATTTTAAGCTATTATAGTCTCCAATATAACCCTGGAGGAAGGTACTTAAAAATACCGCAATAACCTTCATTTGACTTTAATACTCATTGAGACTGCATGAAGAATGCCTTTTCATCAAAAGAAAACCAGGGAAGAAAAAAAGTCAACGTCTCAAGTTGCACAGGGCCCCTTATGCACGCCCTCTCTCTCAATTTTACACTGATCAATACCACAGATCAATGTTTCGGAAGATGATGAGAGCTTAGGACACCAGCTGGCGTCAGTCACAACCAAAATAGATGTATCAGTGATACATTACATGAAGACAGTAATTGGTCATAAGGTACTGGGTGCATTTTCAAAGGCTAGGCTTCTTGGTTTCTCTGAATCATAAATAGCAAGAATGAGAATTTTTTTTTTTAATCAAGATACCAGGAAATCACATCATTTTCTTGAAGCCCACAGTCTTATGTTTCTTTGACTCTGGCTCTTGAAGTTGCACAATAACTCATTCATGCATTTGTCTCCAGCAGGGTTGATTACTGACTTTTCACAGGCCTTCCTAAAAAGACTATCAAACAGCTTCAGGTGATACAAAATGCAGCAGCTATAGGGTTCTCACATACAACTAAAAGAACTGACCACATTACTCCAATTCTTAAGTCCCTGCCAGTAAGTCACAGAATTGACTTTAAAGCACTACTGCTTGTTTATAAATCAGTAAATAGAGCAGGACCTAAATACCTTTCAGACATGCTTCAGCAGGACACACCCTCCAGACCTCCCAGGTTTTAGAAGAAGAACCTGTTAGTAAAACCTGCTGTTAGAACTAAACATGGTGAAGCAGCTTTTAGCTGCTATGCGGTTTAGCTCTGGGACCAACTTTCGGATGACATCAAAAAGGCCCCAACTGTAGCCAGTTTTAAATCTGTTCCAATCCAGTGTTCAACATGTACTTAGTTGTTTAAGCACTTATGTGTTATGGTTTGTATAATATTGTTTTTTTTTTCATTAGTGTGTTGATTAATTTGACATTATTGGGTAACACTTTATTTGAAGGGGTCTACACAAGGGTGACATGTAACCGTCATAAGAATGTCATGACACATGTCATGCACACTAATGACATAGTATTGATGTTTGTGACTGTTGTCATTAAGTGTCATTCGGTTTTTGGAATGTCAAGTTGACATTGTTTGGGTGTCATCATTATAACAACTTGACATTAGGCAAGATGACATTATTTGAGGGTGTCTCTGTCATGACAACTTGACATTAGCCAAGAAAATGTAAACCGTTGTCATGACAACTTGACATTAGCTAAGAAAGAAATGCAAAATTGACATATAACTGTGTTTGGCCTGACTCATCTTCTAGGTTCGTGAAGTGGTGGGCCGGAATAATTGATTGACATGACACCATTATAATTGTGTCATGAATACTTTCCTTGGCATGATATTGTCATGACAACTTGACATATAACTGTGTTTGGCCTGACTTATCTTCTAGGTTTATGAAGTGATGAGCCTGAACAATTGGCTGTCATGACACCATTATAAATTAGATATACTCAACATATTGAAGGTGTATTGCAGATGTAACCCACTTGAAAATAGCCTACTAATAGGATTACATTATTCTAGTTTAAAGGAGAATTCCGGTGCGATATTGACCTAAAGTATATTGAAACATGATACCGAGTGTGAACGTATGTCTCATAGCCCATCTCGGCTTGTCCCCTGCACTCCAAAATCTGGCGCTAGTTAGCCGATGCTACCAACAGCTTTTTCAATAGTGGTGCTTCGGCATCGGGCTAGCCATGCAAATAAATCACTGTTTTACACCCATTTACGAGGCTCAATGTATCTCCACACTTCATTGGTAGACTTCCGAGGGCCCTGACATTTAAAACGAGACATTGAGAACTTTGAAAAAGCTCTGGTAGTTTACTTACAAGACGATTTATACAGACAGTATCTTCACGAAGTTTAGCGTTTGCAGCAATCTTGAATTTAGTCACGATAAGTCGAGCAACGAGTAAGAATGAACAGGTATGATAAGGGATCAGATTCCAAAAATAATTCAGTGGAAAAACTGGAATCCATGCATTTCCACTGAATTATTTTTCAGTTCCACATGCCTCGTAAATGGGTGTAAAACAGTGATTTATTTGCATGGCTAGCCCGATGCCGAAGCACCACTATTGAAAAAGCTGTTGGTAGCATCGGCTAACTAGCGCCAGATTTTGGAGTGCAGGGGACAACCCGAGATGGGCTATGAGACATACGTTCACACTCGGTATCATGTTTCAATACACTTTAGGTCAATATCACACCGGAATTCTCCTTTAATATCTAATTTCTTGATTACTTTTAGTTATGTTTTCCCTGCACACCGTATTTGTCCAGTAGGTGGCAGTGGTGGCGCTGCATAGCCATATTTAGATTTTCCACACTGAGAAGAAAAGTTAAAAATAACATTGAAGAGCTAGTTAAAAGGGGTTTTCCCACCAAACCTACTTCTAAGGAAGGAATAACAGCAAAGGGTCGAAATTACGACAAGGAGTTTACTTAACTTGTATGAGTTTTCTCCGGTGAGTGTTTTACACGTGTTCGTCATTTATGTTAGTAGCAGACATGGCGTGATAGATGTGTTTAATGAGTTAAGCACGTAAAAGTTTTATTTTGCTGTAACTCAGTTGTTTAATGCATTGTGTGGAAATGTATTGATGGTACTGCATAAGCTAAAAACCAATCAGAGTTGAACATGAGTTTAATGATTTGAAGTGCTATTTCATGCTATGTTGAAGCCATGTTAACAACGTGATATGCTAGTGCTGAAGTTTCATGTAGGCTATGTAGTGAATGTATTGATTAAAAATAAGAATAAGCTACTACAGTTCATAAATATGAGTTATATTTCCAGATCTGCTAAAATGTATCGAGAGAGTAATTGAATTGAATTGTTGCCCTGCTATGCAGGTTGTTTTTTTGTTTGGATGCATGATTTGAGAGTGTTCCATTGGACAAATTCGCCATTGGACACGGGAGGCAGAAGAGCAGAGGGCGCGAATGATAATCTTGCCTGCGACATGAACTGCTTCTACTCAATGTCTTCATTTCATCATAGCCTACAGATAAGCGCGAGATCTCACCACTTAAAAAAAAACATACTACCCAGGTAGATGGACTTATTATTATTTTGGGTTTATTTTATCAGAGCTCTGAGGTCATTTTACTTTATATGTTTCTCAACATGTGTTTAAAAGGTTGAAAACTAAGAGGACAGAAAAGAAAAACAAGGTCATACTGTTTGATATTTGATGTTTAATAAATGCCGGCTATATGTTCTGGGTAAACTATTTTGGTACTTTCATTTGTCTACTCCTCTTGTGAAAAGTTCCTTAGAAAGGCAGCACTTCACTCTACATTAAAATAAGTGCCCCTTACACAGACAAATATGGCGTCTCAGGGGGAATCGAGTCCCTCAAAACACACCTTAAAATGATTGAATGGTACTACTGGTTAGGAATCCGTCATCGTAATGGTGTGTTGGGTAGACTCGTGCATGATTTGAAAAAGCTGCAGAAATGATGGCAATGAAATGGTGCTTAAAGACTAGTATGTGAATAGTTGAATGCATGTTCCACATGCACAGTTAGGTTAGCTGGCATGGTAACATGTCCATGTATTATGGTTTTGCAAAATGCATTGCTGAAATAAACTCTTAAGTCATGACTGAGTATAGTATTTGTTGTCATTATAGTTGAAATTAGACTCAATGTTCCAGAAATGTAAAATGTACAGAAATAGGACCTACATGATAGTGTAGTGACACTTAATGACATGTTCAGGAAACATCTCAGATGGTTCACTGTACTTTAGGTCAAAGGTAAGTATTCATGACACTGTCAGGAAACTATTTTGGTGTAATAGTTATTTGTGACAGCTTAATGACAAGTCAAAACTGTACCACTGTAGTTGAGGTCAAGAAAAGTATTCATGACCAATTTATAATGGCGTCATGACAGCCAATTGTTCAGGCCCATCACTTCACAAACCTAGAAGATAAGTGAGGCCAAACACAGTTATATGAACTTGTTCATGTAATAATTAAACAATTATGACAATTCATGACACTGTCAGGAAACTATTTTGGTGTGTAATAGTTCTTTGTGACAGCTTAATGACAAGTCAAAACTGTACCACTGTAGTTGAGGTCAAGGAAAGTATTCATGACACAATTATAACGGTGTCATGACAGTCAATTGTTCAGGCCCTTCACTTTACAAACCTAGAAGATAAGTCAGGCCAAACACAGTTATATGTCAAGTTGTCATGACAATATCATGCCAAACACCTTGCATTTCTTTCTTGGTTATGTCAAGTCGTCATGACAATATTGTAAATGGGTTACATTTTCTTGGCTAATGTCAAGTTGTCATGACAAAGACCCGTCAAATAATGTCATCTTGGCTAATCTCAAGTTGTCATAATGATGACACCCAAACAATGTCAACTTGACATTCCAAAAACCGAATGACACATTATGACAACAGTCATAAACATCAAAACTGTGTCATTAATGTACATGACATGTGTCATGTCATTGTTATGACGGTTGCTATGAATGTGTTTATGAACTCACCCATCAAGTAAAGTGTTACCGATTGAATTGATATTGTTGTTTATTATTACTATTCTCCTCATTATATTTGACCAACATTCTAATCTGTTCCCTGTTCAATTTTAAATATTATGTTGTTTGGTATTTGTGTGTCGCTTTGGACAAAGGTGTCTGCCAAATCCATAACCATAACCATACATCTAGACTTAAGACCAAACTGTTCTCAGATGCTTTCTGCTAACTGCACTGAGTTACACATTCTGAAGCTGCCTTGAAAATGATTCTACCTTGTGTCTTTTATTTTGTCTTTTTAATTATTCTTTATTTTTAAATGATTTTGCCTTTTTTTTCTGTGTTTTTTTTATTATTATTATTATTATAATTATTATTATTATTATTTATGTTTGTATTTGTTATTACTGTTTGCTTTTGTTTATGTAAAGCATATTGAATGACCTCTGTGTAATAAATATATAAATAAACTTGACTTGACTTGACTTGACTTGACTTAATGGCCAAACACAGCATGACATCCATGCTGAGAGAAAAAGGGGGAGGACTGAAGACAGGGCTACAGCTGCTGGGCACGCTAAGAGCAGATTTCCAGATCTTCACATGGTGCTGCTGTGGCCTCAGAGCTAGGAAAATAATTCAATTCAATAAATACATCACACAGCAGAAACGCTATATTGGCAACTGTGAATATTCCGTGAGAACAACTGCCATATATAAGAAGAGCCAAATGTTTAAGTGTCATGACTTTGACATGTAAGGGTTAATGTATAGAACGCCGGTCATTATTGGGAAAATAAGTCCCGACAGGGCGAACCGGACTTGTTCCGCCCTGAAGGGACTTATTTTCCCAATAATGACCAGTGTTCTATACATTATCCCGCTTATTGCACGGCTACTTGACAAAACGAAATAATAATCTCCCCACGATATGACTTTAGCCTACATAGCCTAGCCTATTTGTTACCGTTCATCGTGGCATTTGCTGAGAAACAAATAGTTCGCAACAACACACGCTGAACTTGAATCAAACATTCTTTAGAACACAGCTGATCAACCGTCTGCTTTCACTTGAATGAAGTTCCAGTCCTTGAGTAGTGATATGAAAGATGTATCAGAAGCACAAAACCCGTTGCCATTGACAGCAGTAATTATATGTTTGCAGTGGTAATTACATGAAAATATTTTACCGTAGAACTTTGGGAAATCCCATTCAAGCCAATGGAGCGTTCTACTTGCCTTGTGAAGAGCCGTGTAATAAACAGCAATACATTATGTAAATGTAAACAGAGAATAGGCAATTATCACAAGATTTTAAGTTCCCTTTGATGAAATGATAATTACAGTAAAATGCTGATAGATAATGTACTTTGTATTATGTCAAGGTAGGATATTTTTTCATTTGTCTGCGATTGAAACTCTAAAAAATGATGGTATATAATGAAATAAGATAAAGTGCAATTAGGTACAAAGGTCATTGAATTGGCTTGTCTAGGTAAAAGGTGGATAATGGCCCTTAAGTGGTCCTTGAAGTGTAGGTGTGTGTGTGTGTGTGTGTGTGTGTGTGTGTGTGTGTGTGTGTGACTTAGTCAGTTGCACTTAAGGCCTTCAGAAAGGTCACTGCCGGTGCCACTGAGGTGACCTGTTGCTAATTGGTTTGCCTCTGCAGACGTGATCTGAACCTTTGGCCGATCAGCAGCTTTCTCTGATCAGACACTGACAACAAAAACCAAAGGGAGGAGACAGGTACTTACTTGATAACTTCAAAGGTAACAACGCTAATGTTTCAGTTACATATTAGCTTTGAACATTTACACATTCGTTTTGAGCATTTAGTCAACATTTTTCTAGGGAATAGCACTTTCCCTAACAGCATTGGGTTAGAGGCCAATTAGAACTGACAGTCATAGCCTCAGAAATGAATCTACTTGCATATAGTGGAATGCATTGAACAGACAGATACATACACTACTTACTTAGTGCTTATTCAATGCTCACTCCTGCAAAATATATACATATGTACAGTATAGCATATGGCCATTCATGCTAGATTTTGACATTGTAACTTTGTATTGTCCCAGATAATGTTAAATTCCGTAGGTTGACTAACTTCCCTATCTCTCAATTTGTAAAGAATATTTTTTTTTTGTGGAGCCGGAAGAAGGAATTAGTTAGCCATTTCTCTAGACATGGCTTAAGTGTGTGAGTTTGCTTTAAGGTGATTCAGCAGTCTGTGTGGCGATCAGTCAACTCCAGATCAATTGCTCCATTCATGTGAGAAACTAATTAAGCTCACCTTTACAAAGACAAGTTTATTGCGGCTTCTCAAATACCCTACCAAATATATAACCAATTGATCTCAGAACAGAATCAGAGCTTGCTTGTGATGATGCAAGTATGATAGACATGCTGTTAACTAGGTCACCTTAAACTGTGTGAAATCTACTTCTCAGCGGGAGCATGGCCTTGTTACAGATCCCCAAACCAAGGCACAGGCTGTACGAACAGTCTAACGAACCAACCTCATTCAGCACAGCATTGGCATAGTGTCAGTTACAGTGAAGCATTTTCACATGAAGGACATCCTCATATTATGTGCTGTGACCAGGGCAGTCTGCCAGACAGACCATCAGGTTTTGGCTGCCATGCAGGCTAATCACATACTTGTGCTATGACTGCAAGACAACAAAGTTGATGAACAGTGGCTGATTCAAGTCATTTGAATCACCGGCTGAGAAAATGCTGCATGAAATGTTGCCAAAAAAGCTAAAGGCCATCATGTGTTTCAGCACAATCTCATGACCATGGACACCAAGCAACTGACGGCAACAGAGGCATAGTCTGCTTGACATTTGGTTAAATGTTTGCAGAACCAGATACTCCTATAGATGAAAATGCCTAACAAAACCAAATCTCTCACAAAACAATTCCATAAATAATAACCATTCAGTAAAATAATGATTAAAAAACACCTCTACAACTGCTGTCAGTCCACTGGCAACAGAGCAGAGAGGAATGTTTTGAGTTGGGTTAGAAATGTTCAGCCTATCAAATGCAAGAAACAGAAATGCAGGAGAGCAACACAGTACAATGACAGTCACAGGCTCTCGGGTCTCACTAATCAAATCATCCCTTTCAAAGATATTACACCTTTAGTTTAGGCATATTAAAAGCTCTCTGAATGTGATCATAAGGCTTTCATTTGTGAAGTTTTCTGAGTTGTCAATAAATGTTAAAACAGGATTAAATGCAGCCTATTTACCCTATTAAGCTACGAGCAGACAATGACTGCAACCCATTTGTCCTGTACACATAACACATACAATCATTTAATTTGGGTCTTGTTGACAGTTGATGCCCCAACGCCAGGTTTGGATCAAAGTTTACAACAATGGAACTCACATGTCATTAGTATCTTTCTATCTCTTCACATATGTTTTTTTTTCTCATGATGGTCTAAAAAGTCTGATAATTGCATGGTAGAGTTAATTACTTTGGAAATTGCACAGGAGCATGAGCCACTGTGTGTTTTTTTTCTGTCATGACTAAAAGCAATAGCCAGAATCTGAGTGCTGGTATTTGATTTATCAAGCCCCTGTGCAGACACAAAAGCCCAAAGTTTATTCTCTGTGTTGTGTCTCCAAAATCAATACCCATCATCCATTTGAAATTAAACTCAGATTAAATCCAAACTGCATTGCTGAAAGTCACGTTTGAAGAGTCTCATTTAGAACATCACCCAGTCAAAAGGGCACTCGCATGGCCCATTTCATTTATCTTTTTCATAGCACAAAGGCAGCAATGTCTTAATTAATCCCTGCCTTTCATGATATAATATTGCGATTTTCAGCTCTATTTAAGACTGTATTGACTGCCAAAGATAATGTGTTGTGGCATGTTAAATGGAAGCAGTTAGGCACAAAAAACATGACCAGGCACACAAAAACCTCAACACAGTCACTTGGCTTCTAATGGAGAACGGGAAGCTTACCTTGGACAATTAGATGTACTTTTGTTGATTTTGGCAATTTATCTGACAGTATTGAACACACATACGGTCCTTCGTCATGCAAGTCCACGTTTTCTATTTTTATGCTGTACTCGGTGTGAACTGTGTCTAGGAGAATGACGCGGGGATCCAGTGACCATTTCTCATCTCCGGCAAATAGAATGGTGGTGCGATTCAGCCATGCTACTCTCGATACTTTGCTGTCCACACTGCATCTGTTAAGGTGGAAAGGACAGATAGGCAGGGAGAGAGAAGAAAACAAATGATGACACATCACATCATATTTCACCGTGATTGAAACAGCTTAATGATCAAATGCATTGACAGGCAGACGTTACAATGGGCACAGAACATCACAAATATGTTATAAGGTCTGTCACTGAGGTAATAAGCAATAAGATTTTTGTGTCTCATATTTCCAAATGATTGCAAGACGGAGGTCAACTCACAGAGGAGATTCTCATTATGTTTTAGATGTTTTATGTTTTAGAACATACATTATGTTTTAGATTAAAGTAATAATAATTAACTCTTTCAAAGTGCATGGCATAGACCATACACTGATAATTCACTACTGGACACAGGCAAATCCATGCCTTCAGTTATTTGACCTTTGATATTTTTCAAATAATATAGTATAGTGGACAGAGGCACCCTCCATTTGTTGGTCTATTCATATCATATACAACATATCTGGGCAAACCTCATTAGTCTTTTCATGCATTATTCTGTAAGCATTCCTTCTTTCCACACCTCAGTTGGGTTAGCAAAATCTTTCTGTGAGCTGGGAAGTGTATAATCGCATTCTAATCGCCCCTCTTTATAGCAAAAGTTGAGTGATATCTACAATCTGCACTTGTGAGTTTTGTCATAAACTGGGTTAGATATCTTATGCTTGGGCTTGATAAACTACACCGGAGGCACTCTCTAACCATGAAGGGCAGAAGTCTCTCTTGTAATGGGACCATTAATTCTGTGTGTGCTACGACCTCCAACAAAATATATGCTGCTCACTCAAGGGTATCCTGTTGTGCCTGTGGATGAGAACTGTACTGCATTTTGAGCTTTACCCTAATTTTGTTACAAATCCCAGCAACTGCGGCAAAGAGAGAAACTGTAAAATAGTATGCCTGATAAACGCTGACGTTAAATTGGATGAGTGCATCAGTGCTTAATGGCAGCACAGTAATCCCAGTTATTATTCTGTGTTCAGCTCAGAAGAGTGTTTGGGTCTGGTATACTTCTTTTAAAAAAAGTACTTTGCAGTTCTTTTTCTTAGTTAATCAATTATTAAGGGCATACTGTAGTATCTGAGAATCTAATGGCACTTCATGTGAAGTAGGGCAGAATATAGCCTCTGAGTCATATGGCCATTCTATTCAACTTTAACTTTGCAGATATCATTTAGATCAATGCAGGATACTGCTGAGAATTTCCACCCCTCGGAAGATGGTGTCAGTGGATGGGCAAGCTGGCTCTAGCAAAGATAAATGACGGTTGGCCTCTGCTTGAAGGGGGATTGATGACCATCATTACTTTTGATGCAATGTGTGGTATCAACCTGGTTTGGCTCCTTGAACGTGACACACTCATAAATATCCCCCCCCCATGTCCCTCGAAGATACAAGCAATATCAGATTTACACCAAATCTAAAAAAAATACTTCTTGGTAACTCTGTTGGGAAATTAAACATCTTTTAATTTGGCCACAGAGGATTTTTATCCTGGAACCTATTCCACAGGTGAAACTATAAAAAATGAATCAAAGAGCCCAAGACTTGAATAGATAACATTGTTGTTAAATGTAGCTGAATTGAAACTAACTTTAGGCCATTGCAAATTTAAAAGCCAGCCCCTTCAGTTGTCTACACATGGTATTCATTCATACATTTTTTCACTGAAAAACACTGCCACCAACAGGAATATAAAGAATATAATTGAACATCACTTCTTATGACATAATGGCATCATTTACGGCACAACGATAATAACAAATTGTTGTGCAGCAGATTCTGATCTGATGTAGATTATCCAGTCATTCAACCCAGGTAGTCAAAGTAATGAGAAACCTACTGGCGAGAAAAAGAACACGCTCGGGTGGAAGGAAGCATTAAACTTGTTTGAGTGATTTTGAGTATGTGAGAGCCTCTCTGCTGCTGTCTGCTTTGTAGGCGAGCACCAGGGACTCGAACTGGATGCGGGCAGCTGCAGTGAGCCAGTGGGGGGCAAGAGAAAGATGAAAAGTGCTGTGACGTGTCCTCTTTGGCTGATTGAAGAGCAGGCTGACAGCCACATTCTCAAACATCAGAGGGGGGGGGGGGGGGGGGGGGGGTTGATGGGACATGCCAGCACACCTGTTAATAGGGGCCATGCAGGGGAGAGGAGGCGAGAGGATGATGAGGAGGAACCTGAGAGAGGATTTATATAGCACAACCTGCTCTTGAGAAATCCTCCCAAAAACAGAGGGGGCAGACATGGGGGAGAAACAGATAGACGATGAGCAGGTGATTTGGTCATCAATCACGACCACACAATCACACACACACACACACACACACACACACACACACACACACACACACACACACACACACACACACACGCACACTTAATAATATGAAGACAGATCCACATTCAGCAGATCCATGTGTGGACTGGTACTGGCTAAGGGTGCAAAGGTCATAGATAGATGAAAATCCTCTGTATCTTGGACCAAAGGGTAAGGATCACCTTATAACACCTCTATATCTTGGGGCAGACTTTGGTGGGCAGGCACTAACTAACCCCTGTATTCTCAGCTGTACAATGTCTCAGATGCCCTTAATTCTCAGGGCGCGCAGAAAGATAACCTCCTCTCAGCCATGGTGCAGAGGCGTAGGCACTAATTGCTCTGCTCCCATGAAAATAAACGAAAACAAAAGCCCCAAAGCTTTGAACTGAGCGGCACGTACGGAGGAGAGCACAGGAGATGCTGGCGAGACTGCAGCCTCCGCAAACCACCGTGGGGCCCTCAGCAACTGATAGCACCACAGACGGCGAAGCCACCTCTTGACTGTGTGATTTGCTTTGGTACAGAAGCGTCTCTTTCCACCACAGGGGAGAAGAGGAGATGGCGGCTTGGGAAAAAAAGAAAAACACTGAGGCCTCCTTTTCACGGTGAGTCGCCCGAGAAGCGTTTCTTTTTTTTTTTTTTTCTTTTGCGAGGCTAGTTTTACTCAGTCCACTCTGCCGCCTCATGATCCATTTCTGCCACAACACTTCAAACACCCCTCCAACTGAGAGAGCGAGGGGGGTAAAGGTTTTCTCTGGTCATTTCAAACTAGTTTCCCACAAACACCATGATCACGTCACACACAGCTTGCATAGCTGCCTTGGTCTTGGTCTCGGTTCATTGGCAGTGTGACAGTGCATTGGCAGTCTCTTTCATTGTCTCATCTGAGAGAGACACACTCGGTGTCCAGACCTAGACTCGGGTTGTCCAAACAATCAAATCCATTCATCCCAGTGATTTGGGCATGGTTCACAGTAGGGGAAATTAATAACTTAATCACTTAGCGTTCTGTCCTGCCGAAGATTGAAATTCAGTTGCATTAGGTAACTGGCCTAATTGCTCCTCCATTGCTATATCTCTCCTTAAAGTAACAGTCTGTTCACATCCACACTGGCCTACTTTCGTCCTCTTTCTGTGAGTTTCCGTCTCATCAAACAGCATTCAAAGAACAGAGCACCACTTCATTCAACTAGAGCCTTTATGCACAGCACTAAAATAATACTCTGAGGGAAAATAACCTGATGAGCACTGGGTGAAATATTATCTTTTAGCTTATGCATAAATGCAGTATGAATGTATAAAGTATATATGTTCTCTCACATAAAGTCAAACAGATAGGCGGAGACAGAGAGAGAGAGATATTAAATCAACCAGAGGAGAAGCAGAACTTTATTACTTTAACCAGAATGCATGGTACTCACAAGGGTATAAAGCAGTGTTAGACTGTAAAGCATTCCACTTTTAAAAACCATGTTTCTCTCCTGATGCGTCTGTGAGACCATAACTAGATGCAGAATGTAAGGAGAGTAGGGACAGTATGGAATGTGAACATGTATCTCAGTTATATTATGGCTGACCTTCCCGATAATATGATTAGAGTTATCTTATTACCTGTTGTTGTTTACACCTTGACTATAGACATTCAGAATAATTTATGAATGGCACATGAACAAGACTGGAAGATATATCTACGTGATAGATTTGATATCTATAATAGATATTATTTTATACGGTTCCTGAAGCACAGGGATCAGTGCATGAGTGGCTGATCTCATTTCTCACTGCTGTCTCTTTCCCTGCCTCTGACAAATAAAACATTACCTCAACCTCTTCTCAAAGGCTTCACATACTCAGATGTTTTACCCCAACCTCTTCTCAAAGGCTTCACATACTCAGATGTGTTGCAGCGCAGCTGTAGTGCCCAGTGTAATGCACAGCCGTATGCACTGTAAGTGTTACCTCTTTATTATTCACAACACATCTACACACTTATACATGTGGCTACCTGCTAACCAGTCCTGATCAGACTTATTAAATGCAAGTCTTGTTCTTAATGCTACCACTGTTACTGTGTGATCTGTGTTGAGGTTTTTTACCAACTATGATCTGTTTGACTTTCAGGAGCTCATGATATCAGTTCAAATTAGCAACTTATCCTCTGCCTACCTGCCTGGAGGGGGGAAAGACTGTCAGGGCGACTTCCAGACTCCAGAGGTGGCTGAGACAAGATGGCTTAATTATAGTCTCTCCATGCCACTATGCCACAGGAGTATGTTTTAAATAGAAGTAAGAGCGCTTAAGAAGTGATACCTAGAGAGATCATTTTAGTGACAGCCAGAATAGACTTCACAGCAGTCTCAGAGTGGTGGGAATGTATGCACATGTAAATGCTGAAGTGTGCTTCTAGGGCCAAAAAATGAGTCAGTTAAATAAAGCCTCGATTTGAAACATGATTGAGCAAAGGACTGCAGCCATTTTAATAGATTTCTGGGATACTGGGCCATTGGACAGCGCAAACAAAAGCAGAGATATTATGAAACTGATAACATCGCAGATAAAAAAGACTGCAGCAGGGGTCTCAAGGAGCTCATTCTTTACTTACTGCTTTTAAAAAAAGGCACTATGTAATAATGTGCAGCCAACAGATCAAAGTATTGATATGAAGCAACAGAATTACACATTAACATTATGAACGCACCAAAGGGTCACCTTTAAAAATATGTGAAACTGAGCCTATTTATTTTCTTATGAGGTTGAGGTTGAAATGAGGTATCAAAGAAACTTATCTCAACATGATAGTGTCGATGCCACAATAGTCAATGGCAAAATTGTCTTGACAAAACTGAAAAGGTGTTAAAGGTATAGTCAGTGATCATACACAAGTGATCATACACAAGTGATCATACACAAGTACATAAACATTTTTTGTCACATTCAGCAATCATCTCTTCACGACCTGTTAGCTGCCCATTCCGTGAGCTTTTTTTTTTTTTTTTTAAACCTGTACGCAGCAAAACAAAAACGAAACCCTGTATGGAGTTTCTCTGGTAATACTGAATGGAGGGGTGAGCTACCTCCCTGTTTCATTTGGTCCTTGGATAAAATATAATGTACTTTGCTTTGTGAAAAAAAGCGTCTGCTAATAAATTTAAATATAAACATAAACAAATGTGACTTTCTTGCACAATCGCTCGCGGCACCTTTATTCAATTGGTATTTATTGCTTTTGGGGAGAAGTGATTATACTTTATTATAATGTAGATTTGAGGTAGTCTATATTTCCATGACAGCATATTGAGGATTCTGGTTTTAACAGTCAGCAAAACACACGTAAGGGTTAATGGTTGTCACAGTGTTCGGTTATCAGAAGTTAATCCACATTCAAGGTGGCAATGGTAATGGTAATGATCATGTGTTACACCTCAAAGTGCATTAGCTTCTGATACACAAACGCCATGGAGCCCATTATCCTGCTTGTACTGTACCACTGTTGCCACACTTGCACTGTCTTGTTTTCTTACCTTACTGGAAAGCTTACTAGTTCTATGGTGGTTGCTACGTTAGTTCAATCTCGTTTGTTGTCAAGCTAGCATATTCCAAGATTCTGTTGAGCCTTGGCATTGTTTTACTTACTTAGCCTGGAGATTCCAGAGCCAAATCCAAAAGATTAAGGGTCTGACCATGAATAATGTTATGGCCCAACTCGAGGGGCGGCACCAAGCATGCATTTGAAAATCTAACAGCACGCAATTGGATAACACTATAGGACCAATGTTTACTGACTGATTTCGGACTTCGACGCAATTGGATAACACTACGACTGTCATCTGTTTAACTCGCCTCTGCCCCGCCTATATCAGATACACCGATGTGATTGGTTCCTTGCGATACAAGGGACAAAAGTAACATGCATCATTACTCATTGCCAGAGTGACTCGCTGAGCAAATTGAAATTGTGCTCCCGCGAGAACTCTGGATTCCCAGGGTATTACTTACTCCTAATACAGTGTAACCAGTAAGCTAAAAGCCATCTCAGTCATATGTTACAATGTTGCTATGCTCTTAACTTCTGTCAGATCACTAATTCGTACCTACTGTATGTGGCAATGTGACAGTATATTTAAACTTCACAACGACTTTGGCGAATGGATATAGGCCTACAAGCGTAATGTGGCCAACATGGAAGAGATTTGCGTTGTGGCATTGCATTACCACCATGAACGTGCATTAACTTCTGATATCCAAACATTCCATCGTCCTTCAACTCTTATTTTACTGAAGTTCTAAAGAGCACATCACAACAGGAAAGTCAACCGAGCAGTGGGATAAGCACCCTTACCATAACAAAATGATTGTGTTTTCAGAAATGTACTAATGACAGCTATTAATATGAATGTATTTTAACTTCTAAGTGTGAAGGTCATCAAGACCTCATCATCAGTGTATCATGATAAGAACGTACTAAGGACAGTTATTCATATAAATGTATTTTAACTTCTTGGTGTGAAGGTCCTAATCACGACCTCATCATCAGTGTATCATGAGTAAGTCATCAGTATATAATGAAAACATAATGCTAGTGGTATCATCATCAGGGGCGGACTGGGACCAAAAATCGGCCCTGGCATATTTGGCCCAAGCGGCCCTCAAATCGGTCGGGCACACCTAATTAAATACAAAAATCTTTACATTACCCTTAAATATGCATGTATTTTCAACTGTCATGGAGCACTGACAGTGATAGGCCTCATTGGCTATCACTCTGTCTGATCAGAGGTAGCCATGAGTACTGTACATGATCTCCATATTCAAGTAGCCTAGGCTATACAAGCAATTATTAAAGAAGAGTTTCTGCTTGAATTCAAAGTATCATTTCAAATTATTCAATAGGCTACATTTAAACTATACAATGCTCAACTGACAGCAGCACCAAACAGTTACTGAATTTGCCTATGTGTAAAGAGCTAAATTACCTAGATTGTAGTAGACGTTAATCACTGTAGGACAACTGAAACAACACAAAATAAATAGGGCTGTTGCTGGAAATATTTTATTCCTGTAGGCTATACTACATTGCTGGTACATTTTGGAACATTATAGCTACATTAACTAATTATCTTTAATGTCTTCCAGTAGCCCATCATATAGGTTACCGTATATTAGTTGGCTTGTGCATGAATATGCCTTGTGTTTTGTAGCCTACATTTCCGTCAGTCTACAGTCTACTTTAGCCCATCTTTACCATGATAATTCCCTTCCAAGATAGAACCCTTTCGACGCTCTACTTTGAGACCAACCACCACTCATGCCATCGATGTTGAATTTTGGGCGTCTGACGGAAACTGATCAATCTGACTAACAATTAACATCGATTTGACACTCTTTTGCTGTCCGGGGTTGCAAATATCATTCATTTAGAACATTTAGTTACGCTGTTTGTTATTATAATCACAGCACGGCCTTACGTTATCATAACCACATCATTACATTATCGCAATTAATAAGTCATCATAATCATCATTGTCAGCATGACATGTCACACATAGCCTACCTGCTCCACCACTGAGTTCTTATCATGTACTGTAGCCGCCCACTGTCCCTCTGTATGCTTGCTTAATCCTCGTTCAAACTCAACGAACTTCAACATGTTGCTGACATATGCTAGCCTATCTGCAATATTGTATTTTTGAAGCTTCTACATTGGTGTTACTTTTGCACTAGGCCTACTATTGTCACTATCGGCAGCCTCCGCAATTTCGTGTAGGCAACTTCGATTAACTTCTGATGGCTCACAAAATCCTGGCTCTGGGCCAAAATGCGAGTGGTGGGCCTGACGTGAGCTGTTATTGGATCAGTCGACATATTAAAAAATGTAACCAGTGGGCCGCTTATTGTCCTTTCTTTGGGCCTATCGTTGGACAAAATGATTAAATTATATATATAGCCTATTCTATCGGCCCAAAAGGTGCGTCGGCCCACCGGGAAAATGCCCGGTATGCCAGATGGCCAGTCCGCCCATGATCATCATGTATTATTTACAACCAGCTATGGACAACTCAGAAACCTCATTCAGACTTCTGGAGGAATGTTAGTGAGGGCGAGGTTTGGTTAAGACGTAAAGCCTGCCATATGGTGATAAGGTGGAACCTCTTTTAGGCCCAGCGCTTGACAATCAATTGAATGGATTTCTAACACAAGCAAACTAATCTTTTATTTACAAAGTGAGATTTTCTCCTTTCATGCTGAAGGGCTTTTATTTTTCAAAACAACATCAGTGGGAGATTCGCAGCAGAGACAGCTACTACCAATATCATATCCAAAGCACTTTTTCATCACTCTTCTTTGATGTGTAAGGCTGCATTTAGAATGCAGCTCTTGCCTGCACTGACAATAGGGTGTGTTGCCACTGGTCACTGTTTTAAAACGGTAATAAAGAAACAATGCACCTTTTCATAGCATAAATGCATGTCCAGAAGAGGCCAAGGTACATACAGTACACTTACAAACGCGCACATACGCTTTAATCCACGTAGAATGTCAACACATGGAAGTAAACGGGAATAGGCAAAGTCAATACAATGCAGCTTCTTTTACAGAATTTCCAGTATTCAATATTTCTCATGTTCAGAAATACCTCTTTGAGAATGTATGCGGTCCAAACCTATTACAGAAGTCATGCACAATTACTCTCTCTCTCTCTCTCTCTCGCCTACAGTACTTCCAAATGTGGAGTTTTGATTCAAACACTGTAGGTCACACTGTTAACACGACTCTAGTTGGAAAATAAACATAATGACAGTGTTGACGTTATTCTGCTTGACACGCAGCACATCAACACTAAATGAAGTGGGCTGAAGGCAGGTACCCTGTGGCTGGAGATGTTCCCACTGACCTTACACTAGTGAACTCATATGCTGGCCAGCGTTGTTTTAGTGAGACCTGTTTTTAATTACAAGTTCATGTCAAACTATTTCTACTTGATGTGAGCTGGCAGGTGTCCCCATTCTTCAGCTTTGGCAAGTGACTTAGTTTCTTCTCTGATTTGTTGCTGTTTAATATGAATGAATTGGTCTGATATTATGATGGTGTTTGATCTATGGTGTCAATCTATTTGTAATTCCAATTAGTAATACTGTTTTTCTTTTATTTTTTCACTTTTCTTTATGCTATCATGCTGATTGACGCTTATCTGTAACATTCAGAAATTTCATAACAGGTCACATTTTCAAAACAGGTCACATTTTCAAAAGAGCTTCTTGATGTTACTACAGATTCTAAAATCGTATATATCACTGTCACACAAAAATGCAGTAGGCTTCATGTGTGTGAGAAACTTCTTTCAATACCACCATTCAAAGAAAACAAGCTAAGAGAAAGTTGAATCAGGAAATGAGGCCTTGTGTTTTGTGAGGCCCAGTTTGAAGAGATACAAAAACAGTAATCAACAATGACAAACATTCCCCATGAAGATCCATATACAAACCATCAGTGACAGCTACTTAATGATGTAGTAGGGCTCTGAATTAGGCATGTTGGCCTATTTTGTGTTGTTTGCTGATTGCTGTCACACAAAAATAACAGCAATTTAGTCAGAGTGTTTCTGCAGTCTTGACAATGAGTCACAATGAACGCAGAATTAAAGCAGTATTAACATGGTGCCAAAACAGACATTTCAATATTGCCCTTGAAAAAACTTAATTGGCATTGATGAAAAACATTAATCTGAAAAATAGGCATCAATGACATCAACAAGGGCATCACTTGAATGGACACCTGAAATGGACTTTGGACACTGAAAAGATGTTTTGATTATTTATTTAGTTTCATTCATTCGTGTGTGCTTAGCTAGGAATGGTAGTTTCCCATCAGGGTTTAAACTGCCAGTGGAGATTCTTCTAGATGCTTTGCATTATGGCTTCCAACACAATGACAGTACTTGGCCATTGGTCTGACCATCCCCACTCAGAGATCCCCACTCAAGGATACTACATAAATAAATCAACAAGCCCTACAGATTATTTGTCACTATCAGTGTGTACATAGAGCAGATTTTGGATGCTGCGCATGATACTGAATCTACACTTCACTCACGCAGCCCTGCTTTCTCTCCAACAAACCTCAATCCATGTTAATCAGCTCAGTAACGCGACAAAAGTAATCAGAATGCAACCAGTTCCACTCAGAGATTAACTGGGGCTCTGTGTACTGTTAAAATGGCCCACACCCGCACATGACTATACTAATCACCACACACTATAACAACAGAGATAATAATAAATGAAAACTTTGACATGTTAATCAACATTTTTTTTGACACTGACAAATAATGTCATAATAACAAAACAGGCAGGTATTTTTGTCTTTGTCATCAATGTCATTATGCCCACGATCAACTTTTAACACAGTGAGAGTAAAGAGGGATGACCGCACGCATAATGAGATTCTAACAAGCCGTTATGACAAATGCAAATGTCGGTTAATGAGACTTCATGAGAAGCTAAAGAGGTCAATTTCATTTAAAAGTTGGACTCATGAATCATATCCTCAACAAGCTCTGCACTCCAGAAGGTGGTCACCTCAAGTAGCTTTTGGTATTGTTCTGCTTCCCTGTGCACATATGTCATCAATTAGGCATATGGGCAGCACATTCCATTCTGTTCTTTCATACAACAAAGTTTCTACTCTTACAGAAATTAAAGTGACACGATTTAGCAATTCCCCTTTTTGTTATTTTTTTTATTTAGCACATAGGGGTATCCAATTAGTCTAAAACTGTTTAAAAATTCAACATCCCATAACAACAGCATGACAGTGCAGCACCAGGTGTTACATGAACACATCTGTAATGTCAGAGACTCCATTCTCTGTACTCTAAGTCAATGTAGCATCAAAATTAATTTGAAGCCATTATTTTAAAGTAAAAGAACCAAATTGCACTGATTGACAGTAAACAGTAAAAGGTTCACGTTTCCCAGTTGGGGTGTAAATTGCCTCTTCATTTGATAATACAATGGCATTTGTCTTGAATGAAACCACCTTAGAAGCAGAGTTGCAACCATTAGGCTGCCTACCTGTTAGACTAAATATCTATCCATGGTAGAATGTGTTTCCTTCAGAGCTCCACTCGGCCTGTGCTGACCCGTATCACCCAGCCCACAACAGCAGCTAAACGATGTGGGTCATGACTCGAGAGTTTCCCATGAGGGGTCAGCACGGATGAGCCAGCAGGGCAGCAGAGAGAGAAAAAGAGAAAGACACCTAAACAGTTCTCTCTACTTCACATAGAAAGAGCAATAGCACAGAAAGAGAGAGAGAGAGAGAGAGAGAGAGAGCGCTCTGCTCCGCACAGAGAGAGAGCAGCAGAGAGGGAAAGAGTGTTTTCTTTGCTCTACATAGACAGAGCTGTGCCAATGGCCCAGAATGAGGGAAGGAGGGAAGAAAGAAAAGAAAGAAAGAGGGTTGGCAACAGAAAAAGTTGGGTGAAAAAAAGAAAGAAAAGATGAAGGGCGATAAAGAAAAGGAAAAAGGTACAGAAAGAAAGAAGGGTGAACATGAAACAAAGAAAGAAAGAATAAAAAAGGAAAAGGAAAGGATGAAGGGTAAAAAAGAAAGGATGAAGGGATGAAGTAAGTAAAAAGAAGGTAAGGAAGAAAGAAAGAAAATTGAACTTGTCGCACTGATTGAAACCACTTCACAAATCCCACAAAAGTCCAGCATGAATTGCTATAAATAACTATTTTTTAAAGAACACATTGAAAAGCTAGTTTTCCATTCCATTGGAAATTTGAAATTTGATGAGCTGGCACATGTGCCTATTAACACAGGTGCGTGCACGTGCACACACACACACACACACACACACAGAGACACACACACACACACACACACACACACACACACACACACACACACACACACACACAGAGTCAATACTCTATTTCTGCTAACCATGAACTTTAGTTTCAGTGAGGTTAATCTGTCTATAGTTCCTGAGGAAATGCCCCTGTGAAAACGTTTGTCTCTTAAAGGTGCAGTCGGCAGCTTTTGTGGTCAAAAAATGGAAATGTTTCTATGTTGTGGTTATGTAATGTTGAATGCATAATTGCACACGCATTACTCTTTTGGCTTTGTTATACTTTGCAGGTGTTTCATTGTGCTTGTGACATTTTTAAAGCAGAGGCCCAGAGGCATTGAATGCAAAAGACTATCACACACAGCTTTATATCCCCTTTATGTTTCCTTCAGAAATACTTTTTTATGTTGATCATAAAAACAGCAAACTACACTAAAATGTGTATATTTTCCCCATAGGATAGTTGAATAATGGGGAAAATATTCCTAGTAGGCCCATACCATCAAGACTTCCCTCAGAGCAAATAAGCTCTTGTACCATGACTGCTATATCTTCAGACAAAATGAAAAATACACGCAAGCAAGCAAAGCAGGACTGCTTTGCGAAGTCAGCCACTGATTCAGATCATTTCAGGCTGCCAGCTCAGTGATAGCAGGGATAGAGATGCTATGACGTTTACAGAATAACATGACACTAGACACTAGATCGCTCTGCTGAATCAGAGCTGGTGTCAGCACTATATACCCAGAAATGCAGTGACTCTGATTTCTCTTCCCTCAACTAAATAAAAAATAAAAACGTTCTTTCGTATTATCATGCCACGACATTCAGGTCATCACACATACTGTTGCATTTCACACACAGAGTAGAATAGAGTACCGAAGTGTGACGTTCCGTTTCCATGATGGCAGTGTCAATGGATCTAAATAAACTTTCGAAGTGGCTTCGAATGTAGACATGTGGCATCATTTCTAGGTAATAAATTGTTTTAAATGTAGGCTATAGCCATTTAAACGTGTATTAGATCAACCAGTGTTTTAAAGGTGCCGAGGAACGTTAAATGATCAAGAATGCAGTTGGTCTTTGCATTCTCCCTTGTTCCTGCTCTCTCTCTCTCTCTCTCTCTATCTCTGTGTGTGTGTTTGTGTTGTAGCAAACACATCTAACACCCTTGCACTCAATTCAGTCTTCCACCCCAACATTTACATAATATTCAGATGAATAATTCATGCTCACAGTATATTTTAAAAGCACATATTCATGCACTATATTTACAAAGCCGGAAACAAGTAACAAGTATTATTTTTCTCCACCCCCCTCCCCCCTCCATCCAGTCTAAATTGCCTAAGCCCAAGCTAACTGTGATTTTTATGCTGTGTTCAAACCACCTCCGATACACAGGGAATTACTGTGTGATCCAAGAAACTGTCATCTGGCCCCAGTGCAGATTACACGTATGATCTCAGTACTATTAATAACCAGCCAAATCGCCATCGGACTCAGATATGAACCTTCAACCCTTCTGTGTACACGCCATTCAGACTTGCACTTCTGTACAAAAAAAAGAGAAAATGGTTGATGTGTGAGCTATAGCTATATGAAGTGGGTGAGTGAAGTCGTCCCTCTCCAGTCTAGCATTGTATAATGCGCTGCATCTGATTAAGTATTAATGCGAGCGTTGGCTGTGAATATGGCTTGGCTTCTCCAGCGCTGTGCTTTCTGCCTGATGTGTGAAACTCCTAAAGCCAGAGACGCACACTGCGGTGTCAAGTGGGGTCCAGAGCGCAGCACTGGCTGTGCTCTTATCTTCACACATCACTGATGCTATCACCCGGGTTTTGAAACGCCTCACTTTCCAAGAAACCTCGCAGGCCTTCATCTCCACGAGAGTGACCTGTTAGGATGAGAGGGGCGTCGAGTGACTAGCAAGAGTGGAAATCATAATTATGGAGCAAATATTTGCCATCATATTGATGTACTGTATGTAGTAATACCACTCACGCAGACACACATACAACCAGACACACACAAGAACACACTAGCACACACACATACACAGAGAGAGAGAGAGAGAGAGAGAGAGAGAGAGAGAGAGAAATACATGCACATACACACACACACACTGTATGCATACACTCACACTGAAACACACAGAGCCATACGCAGACCTTTTTTCTCACACACTCTCTCTCACAGACACACACACACACACACACACACACACACACACACACAAACTGCACAACACACGATAACAATGGAGCACTCTGGCCCCTGTGCTCTGCAGTGTTTTTGCATTGGGCGATGGCAAGAAGAGCAATTTCACAAATCCACAAGCAGCTATCAGTAAATATACAACTGTATAAGCTCAGGGGCCCCGGAGAAGGTTGTTCTCTTCGAATACCAATTTCATGACTGAATAAAGTGGCGCCTCGTGGCTGACAAACCTCTGGTAAATATTTGGTCTCTCAGCGTAGGGCCCCTCTGAGGAACTCATGATGATGATAATACTGCTGGTGATAGACTACTCGTGTTAAAATTCATGATTCTGTTCAATCTAAATTCAGTCATGGCAATTCAGATGCCGTGTACTGTATCACCAGATTGAAAAAAAAAAAAGGTTCAGTCTTGGGGAAAGCCTAAAAGTAAATGAATTATGCATCTCGCTTTTTGAGTGTTTTACTCAAAGTTTTTTTTTATAATTCGAAAAGTTTATGTGGAAGATAGTACCTTCTAGAGGTTTATGAAGGTGGAATGGCTCGTCCTTGGGTCCGGAGCTAATTTTATCTGATGCGCGGACACGGTCTGGAGGCATTCTATTATTTGCAGGACAAATGTGCCACCCCTAGGCAGACAAATGAGTCCAATGCACTCTATGGAGAATAACATCATTGACCCTTTCACTCTTACAGTCATAGATTATCTCTGTTGTATGTTTCCCCACCTTTCCACACCAGACACACAGAGAGAGAGAGAGAGAGAGAGAGAGACACAGACATGGAGGAAAAGAGAGAGAGAGAGAGAGAGGGACATACACACACTCCTGTATGCATTTACAATTTAATATACTGTATAAATCATTACAAATTAAACTTCTCACTCGTAATATTCACAGTTCCAACCCACTGCAATGTTTGCTTGGAGCTTGAAGGTTTGAATGTCCATACACAAAAACAAAAGGTAATACTGAAGATGACACATCATATAATTGCCAATATTAATTTAATTTTGCTGTTGTTGACCTACATTTGTCTTTTATTCCTCTTCAACGCAAAGAATATCTCACTGTAGTGAAGTGATGATGATCATTATGGTTTGGAAGATGATGATGATGGCAACTGGAATCATCATTATTACCTTTGCTTTGTTGATTTCTGTGTGTTTGAATCTTTCTCTCCCTCTCTCTCTCTCTCACGTGTGGTGGTAAAGGAAGTCACTGAGACGTCAGGCCGATGATGTAGTGAGATCACCCTTCCTCAGAGGCTCCTGCAATCCCTCACGCTGACACACGGGTCAGGAGGTGACCACTCAGGACTACATCATCCAGCCTGCCTCGCTGGGACCTTGTGCAAGTGACATGTTCCTGTCATTTATGTATCCCTCGCTGGCCTTATTTCTTTATTATTGATTTATTTGAATTGCTGCATTTATTTGATTACGTAGTTCATGTTTTGTGATTTGTATGCGAATCAACATAGCCAAGCGTCTGTCTTTAACCTTGTTTTGTAAATATCTGCCTTGATGAGGAGGACTGCCACTGGTATTATTATAATTATACTATTACTATACTATAATTATTTTATTTTTGAGCCTGTTTGAGTAGTTACAGCAAAATGTACTTGATTAGATCTCTACAAATGCAGTTTTCTAGACCTTTCTTCCTCTTTTGGATGCACTCTTCTGTAAAGTCAGTTTCTCAGCACAACATCACATAGACTAACGGGATATAACTCTTTGCCTCAACATTTTCGGCTTCTTCTGTCAAAAAGATCTGTAAACATCATTTGTAGCACTATCAAAAACAACTGCCCTTCAGCAAAGGTCAGGTCTTACTAGTACTAATGCTACAGTGTGTGTATAAACACTCTTTTCTGTTCATTATTTCATCATTATTTTCTTTGCCAAATGAGAGACATAATGTGGCCATGGAAAAGCTTTTGCTTAGCTATCTGGGAAAACGATCTGCATATTTGCTTTGCTTCCCATGCTGCAAGGCTTACGTTATAGATCTGTACAGCACCTCAGAGAAAATGAACTTCAGTATTGTAGCTCATAAATTATGAAAGCGTGTCTCAGGAATACATGTGAAGGTGAGCATTGAACCTCTAAACTACCATAATGTGGTACACAGGGACACATAAACAGCAAAATATACTGATTCCCACTAGTAGCATGCAATTAAACATGCTCTGTTGTGATCAGGACACAAATCTGCAGACTATGTACTGCATATTGCTGGGGTGAGACGCTGTTGTAAAGGGATGAGGGGAGCTATGTTGCATTCATTGATCAACATAACCCTACACTGCAACACTAATCAGGCATTAGGATCGACCATGGTGATCCCCTGCTCACATTACTAATGCATAGTGTGTTCCTGTGCCATTACAGGCTGTGTAAAACTGTCCAGACAATACTTCTCAATTCATCAGTTCCAAAAGCTTGTTAAATCATCTTCTCAGATCTTATTGCCTTCTTATAAATATTCATGAACAATTTTATTCTTTTTTTCTTTTAAAACACATTTTTCTCTGTCTGCACATCAAACAGGGAAATCAGGAATGATTACCGTACAAGCCAATGCAGTGGTAACATTTCACATAAGAGAGTAGAGGCTGGCTTCATACCAGAGACAGAGGCATTTTACACCCATACAGAGAGAATGCAGCATACGCAACATGATCAAAAAGCATGGCAGCCGTCTCTGCCGAAACCAATACTGGATACATTTCTGACAGCATTTCATTTCATTGTAAACACGAGAATTATGTACACATGAGTGTAGATAAATGTTTCCTGGAAGTAAGTAGGAAGTCATCCAAATAGCATGACAGTCTGTACTTGGAGGAGATCTGCAGATGATCAGGGTCAGATCTGGGCCCGATCCGTTCTCATTCTCAGCAGCTACCAGGGGCCCAATAAAACCAGGGCCCAAGTCCCTAACCCAGAGAGTTATGGGATGTGGATTGATATTAGCCAGTCGCCATTAACTCTGCAGAGCTTAATTAATTGTCTGAGCATGTGGGTGGGAGTGATATGATGTGCTTGTGGTGATGCTGTTTGGGACGTTCAATAAATCTCTCTCTCTCTCTCTCTCTCCCTCTCTTTGTCTGTGTATGAGCCTATTCAAAAAAGCACAGCTTAATGTGCTTAATGTCGCTGTTATGTAATATTCTTATGTAATAAAAAGTTCAAGTAATTTGATTGAAAACGAACAGTCCACTGGGTGGATATATTAGAATGTGTGGTAATAAGCAAGATTGTACAGAGCAATCAGATTGTACAAAGCAGGACAGAAATCAGTTGAATGGTTGAGTGGGTGGTCAGTAAGGTCCATGATCAAAATAAATGTGCATGGATGACTTGTGTATTTCTATTGATTTTGTTCCAATGCTCTCTTTTTTCTGTGAAAAATGAACTACATAATATTTGCATTCAGAGTGTGTATTTTACATGATATTTACCCATGTGCACTTTACTGCATGAGGCTTGAGCTACTCCCCCAGACAGTAACTCAATAACTAAGCAATAGATTTAGATAAGGACAAGCTGGTCAGGGGACTCGCAGAAGCAATACTTCATATTTGTTTCCTTCTTAATGGCAGTGGGAACTGTCTTGTTTGGTGAAGCTGTAGCATTTGGCTTGCAAAAAAATTCTGCCACACTTCATTTGCTTTGACAGTCCTGGAATAGCTTATAGATAAGCCAAGACAGAACAGCTGCGGGTGTTCGGAGGCTGGACAAGGGGCTTTAACTCAGCTTTAGCATCCGGAAGCATCTTTCCAACTACTTGGACACACGATGTGTTTTAACTGTCTGAAGCTTCAGTTCGTGCATCACCTGCTGTTTTTACAGGCTTCAGTGGAAATGTTTCATCTATGACAAATATGTAGTGCAGCACATGCACCCACAATAATATGTGAATTTTAATTGCATATTCTATGTAGGAAACAAAATTGCATGTTGATCTGTTGATGGGAAAAACATACAGTAACATGGAGTGATCATTACGTAAAATTAAAGGCACTTCATTTCTTTTTACTTTAAGCCTTCAGCAATACACTACAATGTGTAGTGAAGTGTAATTAATTAATTTATGCCCTATTTGTATTCCAAAAAATGAAAGTGCAATTTCAATAGAATGTATTAAGTGGATGGAGAGTGAAGTGTAACTTGTAAATGAGCGTGGTGGTGACCACCCAAACGAGTGAAATATAGATTGCAATAAAGCTAATCAATTCATTTTTCCTTGCGACAGCAGTCAGTTATTTGTCTAATGTGGTTTGAAATCCTTCCCAGATAATTGGGTTCCACAGTCATCTTCATCCATATTAATGAGCCGTTCTGACTGATTGACTTGGACGGATTCCCTCAGATGCGCCGACTTCGGCGAGGAAATTGTGCAGAAATAATTTGCAGAGACATTTGGGGTAACCGTGTCAGGTAAACATTTAATCTATTTAATCTGTACTGCACAGGATATAATGGGATGGGGTAGTGAAGGCTTGGCTGCTAGCACTGCACCAGTGGAACTCTCTATAGGATAACGGAGCACATCAGCCGAGCGTTATCCTGATTGCCTGTTCCTGGGCCAGTGAGGAGCTAATTACTGAATGTGGCTAACCCTGCAAGTGGACTGTAAGTAATATATTCAGATGAATCTCCAGTCAGTTAATCAGGACAATGAAAGCCACTCATCTGATAGCCCTTATCACATTTACCTGCATGCCTGTGCATGACATTTTTATTTCTCTTGGCCTATAGCGTGAATGATGGAAATGACCTTAGCATAAGTGTGAATTCACCTTGATGCTATTTTGGCCATAACCCAAATAGAGGAAAAAGTATTATCAAATAATGAGCGAGTATAGAAAATAAAACTCAACACAAAGTGTATATTTGTATATCTCTGCCTGTCATAACCCTTGACAAAATCAGACCTTGACATTTGACCCCATGAACTTGAGCATCTAATCACATCATGTAGCATTTCTAAGGAGCGATCAGTCAGTGAACAGTCAACATTCCTGAACATTGCTATACACAAACAGTGCGTTATAATACGCAAACTGTGTGTTTAATCTCTTAAGCACCCTGCATATACTCTGTGGTCCTTATTTCTCCAACATAGTCCAGCATATCCAATTAAAATGTGATGCTCAAGACTCAGATGCTAGTTTTCTAGCAGACAGGCTCCATTTGCACCCATGTTAGCGTGATTAGTAGACACAGTCTAATGACAGTTAGGCACTGAAGTGGTACTACTGTAATTGGCTCAAAAAATGAGTGTCCGCTCCTCTCCTCCCTTCTTCCCTTCCCTTGCCTCAACCCCCCATGCACCCAACACCCCTATAATAACTGATTATGATTCGTTATTGATGTAGATAGATGCTGATTCCCCACTGCATATTGCCTCTGACCGTTTGAATAAAACAATGCTGGAGACTGTGTGGTGTCAGTCACCTCTGGATCACAGTGGGGAGTTGAGAAGTGAATGTATGCTGTATGTTGATTGTGTACTTCACATGAAAGGAAACCTTGTATTTACAGTGTATCTGTTCATTTTTATGCATAAACACCTACAGTAAGCTTCACCAACGCAAACACCAACATTTTTTGTACCTTAAAATAATGTTTCCAAAATCGTTTCAGTGGTTCATCAACTTGCAACAGGGTGAACGGCACTACGGGTGCATTCGCTTCGCGGCCCTCTATCGGCTATAACCGCACTATGTAAGTTTGCCAGATCGGGAAGCGGATCTGTAGTTTGATGGAATGAGACATAAGAAACTACAAATTTGACTTGCATCTGATGTCGCAATACATCGTGCTTTCATAAAATAGTGCAACATATTCTACCTTGTCTGTGGATATTGTTATTGTATTTGCAAAGCCGGTGCTGGATAAACAAATAGCGTGCGTGCGACAGAGGAAAAGTTCTGCTTTAAAAGTTGCTTTAAGGCAGTGGTCCCCAAACTCTGCACTCTGTGTCTTTGCATACACAGCTCAAGTTGTAAACAAGCAATATCCTACAAATAATTTAAAGTTCTCAAACTATGAGTTTTATGAAGTGCTGGCAAAAAACATCTGAAATGACCACTTTCACTCACCTGATGAGAACTTTGTGAATTGTGAATTTGTATGAACATTTGAACGAACATTTGATCCTATATACCACGGACATGTTTTGGGGGGCCACCCAAAATGAGGTGGCGGGCCCCGGATACGTAATGGAATGTTAAACTAAGGTAGACTGCTGCTGTTCACAGCACTAAGCTATTTATGGTTACTGATATACTCTCGAGTTTCTGGCCCTCGCTTTGAGCCAGGCATAGTGAGCTGGCCCTCGGAAGAAAAAGTTTGGGGACCACTGCTTTAAGGTTAGAATATTTCTTGAAGCCTCTATTGTGCAGTGACCCTGACCCATCATACTGCAATGAAAAACATGCAAATAGACAAAATAAAAGCAAATGAATCATGTCATCCATTTGAAAATACATGTGCAGCGTTTAGAAAACATGCAGCAAATTTTAACAGCAGGACACATCACAGGAATGTGCCGCTTGCAGGTGTTCTATTCATCTGCAGTACATTCAAGGCCATCATTGTGTTTGTACAAATCTTCACTAATGTGTCTTTGCATAGTTAACAGCAGAAATGGTTCAGTTTTAGTGTTTGGCATTTAACTGTGAATAGAATAACATTTATAAAGCAACATTTTTTGCTCCTCAGTACTGTAACAACATCTTGAATTTCTATGCTCTCCTACCTATTTCTGTATATTTAGCAGCATTCCCTATACTGTATTTACCGGTATTTGCATCATTTGGTAAAAATGTTGGTGGGGAAACACATATCTTTTCAAACACATTTTTCGCATTCGAATAACTGGACAGACTACAGTAGGAGTGGAGAGAGACATAAGTGCCTCGAGGTAAAACTTAAAAAGACTTTGAATTAACCTCTAGCAGAGAGTGACACAGTGCAGAGAGATACACTACTGGATGGCCCTGTTCCCATTTAAAGCACTGCCTGCCCCCCTTTCCTGTGTTGAGGAAGGGACTGCACCACCTGCTTGAGTATTTCATATCAAAATGTAATAAGAAAACAAAGGAGGAGGCAAAAACAAACCCGATAAAAAATCAAACTCTTTACCCGCCTTTTGTTTCATTGATTTACCATGCTGTTGGAATTCACCGGGCTGGGGTGCTTGCTCATATCCACTGGGCCATAGCCCATAACTATTCAGAATACAACAAATTCCATACAACTAGCACAAAAAAACAACAGCTATCACACAATCTTTCTACACAATCTCTGCCCGGCAGTCTGTTCTCCGATACTCCACTTCCTCCTCCATAACCATAAACCTGCTCCACAACCAGTTCAGGCCAGTCCTATTTGTCAGATTCTACAAACAGCTGAAGATTGGGCTGGCCTGTCTGATTCATGTAGACTGCCAAAGCAACTCAAACCCATATCAGAGCACGACCTCCCTGACCTCTACTCATACTTCACCAGCTTCTCAATGCCATGCCCGCGAGCCCTGTTTTACACTCATGGCCAGCCTCCATCTCCACCTCTATCTCTACCTCTCTCTCACTATTTCTCTCTTTCTCTCTCTCTCTGTCTCTCTCTCAGACTTTGATGTCCTACTTAGCATCTGACTCACTTCCTAACCACATTACCAATGGCATACTACATTTCTTAACTAATGATGAATTCATAATTAATTAGCTTTACCTTGAATCTACAATATTTACCAATGAATATAATAATCTCTGTTTTCACTTCAGCTACAGTAATTGTATTTCACCATGTATGATTGCTGTGTCCCCTGGCTGGCAGTGGGTTTGGTGTGTGCTGTTCCCACTGAGAGCCTTTCTTCTCGGCTCAGCCTTCTGTGTGCATGCATGGCTGCATGGCTGCACAAGGATTTTGTCTGGAACAAGACTAACTGCACAGCCTTGAGGTGAGTCTGGCGTGTATGTATATTTGATGGAAGTGGTACTGAACTAATCTGGTGCCTTTTAGATGTCTGAAAGTAATTTCGGAAACATGCATTATCATTTTAGAGTTTTACATTAACCAATGTTGAACACAATAAGTAAGGTCACTGTTTGCAGTTAAGAGTACGGTGTGAGTAATTTAGCTCAGATAAAGTCAGTGTAACCTATTTAACATATTAAACACATATGAAATTGGATGATCTGCATGGAAATATTGATTAATTCAAACTACAATCATCCCATTAACCTGTATATGAAAAGGTTATTCCTGCTACCTGTTATTACATCCCTTAAGTATAAGACCTTTCTAAGGCATTCTAAGTGTCTGTTGTAAGTAAGGGAATTAGGGACTCTCTCTCCAAATGACTGTGTGCTGCTCTTACACAAACACTTTAAGCAACAAGTTACAAAGTTAAAGAGGACATTGCTAGTAGTCAACAGTCAATTTCAAATGAATATTGGTGCAGGTTATTTTTGTCAGAAACAATCATACTACACTGTGTAGCACCCACGTTATGTAACTATTAATAAGTAATATTAATTAAATACTTAGTTTTAGTTTGTTTATTTGAACTAATGGGTGATATTCTATATCTAGAATATTTGCCAATCGATTAATGAGCTAACATTTCCTAATCATTAACCTTAGCATTAACAAACTTGAAGTAATTTCAATTGCTGTACTTTAAAGTTTAATTTACAGCATCCACCATCGTCCAATCGATGCTAATCAGTGAGAGCTTTGCACTATCACCATTTGGCTAAGACTACATTATGTTATTGGACCACATAAATGTTTCAGTTCTTCTGCGTGTACGTCAGGTGAACTCATCTCCTTTAACAGGGTCAGTTGTCAGAAAATGATATGCTCTGATGGATATGTGACATGATGTGATTAATGTGTTGATGCCAGCCACAAATTTGACAAAGCAGTCCACTCAGACTGACCAAAAGAGTTGTTTCCAGTTTGAAGTTTATATTTCAGCTCAACAGCCCACCAAATGGCACCTCTGCCTTTATATGCAACTAAAGCAAAATACTGATTGGGTGACTGTAATTGTCAATAACACCAGAGGTTTTGAGTGCATACACACAGGCAGTTAGAAGACTGTTAAGAATGATGCTGTAATTCACAAAAAATGTACTGGGCTAGAATCATTGACTTTGTGTTTAACCTCATGATGAATAGTCATTTAACATCTCAGACTGACTCACTCTCACACTCCTACTAACTACTTGATGAAGGTCTTGAAGGTCTCATGACTTCGGAGACGTTTCATCAAGCCATCAACAACCACACAACACTAAACTTCATCCACTCCATCACTGCTCAGTGAGAACATTTTACATAATGATTGATGAGGGGAAAATCACAGATTGCCATTTGGCTCCATCTGTCTCATGCTTTTTATTTATGTAAATTCTCCTACTTTTAAATTTCCCAATGTAAGGGTAGGAGGATTTATGGCATCCGCCTACCAGCATATATGCACCACGACAGCTTGTTCAAATGCTGACCTTTTCCTGAATGGACAAAAACAACTCACTCACCGGCTGGACTCCCTGTGTGTGCAAGCCTAGCCACCGGCTAATGAGAGCCTCGCAGCAGATTCTGTCTTTAGTTGGCTCTCAAGTTCTCGTGTCAGGATTCACGTCATCCTGGCTGCTTCTTAGTTACTGTCTGCGTTTGAATTGCAATTCGTGGAGCTTTCACAGTGGAGGAGCCAAATGAGCTGTACATGCCCAACACCTTCCAGAGCCTAAACATCAGCCTGTCACCGCTAATGTGCATCTGTACAGAAGCTGGTTATAACTTCTGGGATAGGGATCTAAGAAGGGTAAGTGGATGTAGGGCTTACGTATTCCAGTGTGTGTGTGTGTGTGTGTGTGTGTGTGTGTGTGTGTGTGTGTGTGTGTGTGTGTGTGTTTGTGTGTGTGTGTGTGTGTGTGTGTGTACATGTGTGTTAGAGTGATCAGAATGCCTGCTAATTGGACTGTGTAGATGATTAATTGAGATGCCCAATTCCATATAAAAACGTGCAGTTTGTCCAGTGGTGTCAGATGACCTCTGTATTACAACACAATTCCTCAGCATCTCCCCAGCAACCAGCAGATGCCAGAAAGGGTCTTTTCCCATCTGACTCATATCATGCAGAAGGTCAAATCAGCAGTGACCAGCTGTTGTCTAGACCTTGACTATTCCTTCACCAGTGCCAATGTATTACAAAGAAGCATTTTCCAGTTTCACTCTAACACTTGCCATATGCATCAGCAAAGACTCCATAAAACTAATCGGACATAAAAATGATGAGAACCAACTGAAAGCTCCTTTTACAGCTTAGTTAAACCTGAAACTGAAATGCATGCTTTTTTCTACGCAATAACATACAATACAATACTAAATATAATTTGTTTGTGACATAGTAACATACTGCACACATACAGTACCTTTTGTGACATAGTAACATACTGCACACATACAGTACCTTTTGTGATATGTGCTCTCTATTTTGCTGTGCTATGCTGTGGTGTGCTGAGTGGTGCGGGGTAGGGCACTAGCCATAGAGCTATTATCCTTGTTTGTGATTGGTGTCTTGTCTGTGTTGTTTACCTGGTGGTGAGTGACTGATTGCTTTCCCCAATCTAAACTCTTTGGGCTGTTGGCTGATGTGACCAATTTCAACTGGGGCGGGAGGAGTTGGGAAAAATCCACCGTTGGGCAACAGAGGGGTTTTCTTTGCAGCAAGTGTTGATAAACACTCATTAGGGTCTGGATACAAAGTCCCCATTACTGAGATGTGAGAGATCATCTCACCTACCAAACCATAAAGCAAAACGGGTGCAGGTAATTATTTGTGTAGAAAGGTGTATGAAATTAAAACATTAATTTGGGCGACCATTTAAAGGGCAAACCTTCTAACATCTCATTTTTTTTTATCTACACATGCACATTTTAATTTGAGGCTGTTTTTAATTTGAGAGATTAGACTGCTGTTGTGGGTTTTGCTATTGTTTTTTTCCCTTTCACTTTTGCCATTTCAAATAGTTTAATTATCCACCAGGAATTAAATATATAATAGAGAACAGATTTATGACTGAGTGCTGGCTATTGGTCTGAATTCTATCCTGTCTGAGGACGGAGAAGAAGTGAGTCTGATATATTCAAACTTCTGCAGAAAGAGCCCAGGTACAAAAGCAGAAAAGGTATACAGTACAAACAAACATACTCTTTTGTTAAAGTAAGGCCGCTATATGTTGCATAACCCCCAAACATAACAAACAGTTATACAACTCGATTTACACACAAGCCCACACACACCCATGTGCACACACACACACACACACACACACACACGTACTGTACACACAGAAACACAGACAGACAAACACACACACACACACACACACACACACACAAACGAGGACCTTACTGTATATGACACATGCACATACAGAAACACAGACATCCGTGTAGTGATTCTTTACTTTCCAGTGATACTGTTTGCCCATAGTACCACCAACAGTTTGTACAATGCATAGACGCTTTTACCTGACCGTTAAAAAGTGAAAACCGGCCACTCAATAGACTCTTCACCAACGGGGAGTAGAGGTTAAGGAGTTTGGAGAACACTTGGTGGGTGCATGCAGTGTAAACACAGAAGAAGCTGTCTGAGACAAGAGTCATGACGGAGAAGTTGGAAGCGCCTGCGATGCCCAGGAATAGCCGTTCATGGTTCAGTGGACTCGGAAGGTGAGGAAAAGCAGGTGACTGACAGCATCCGATTTGGGGAGGAACGCAGATCAATTCTGACAGAGAGATTGATCACAAACCCCACGAAATTTCACCCCAATCGTAAATCTCAACGTCCACTTCTGCACAAGCCAAACTACTCCAAGGTGAATCAGGAGTCTGATCTATAAAGCTTTCCTGAGGCCAGCCTATGGTCCTTTATGGTTCACCTGGCAGCAGACTAACACTCCATCAAAATGAGATATTAATGGAATGCCAATGAGTATTGTTTTCTCGTGTGATGAAATATGGAGTGTATTAAGGCATAGAGGGTGTTTGCGCAGAGCCGTTGTTTTGTGTCTCATGAAGTGCAATGTGAGAACTTCAGTACACAGAGCACAGTGTTCCAGTTCAAGTTTCACAGTCATTACCATATGTCTTACAATAACACTGTAGTGTTTTTAAAATGGCTCATGACTCAAGGCTTTGACTCACACATGCGGTTAAGATATGTCACTGTCTTTGTGTATTGCAGCTGTGCAACTGACAGTGAAGAGCTTTGACTTGAGATCTAAGACTCAGACAAAAGTGCCTGTGCTCTGCATTATCCTCAACCCCACTAGAGAACAATCAAAATGTTACTACCATCAAAGAACTGAACGAGAAGCCAATTTTATGCACCACTGAAAATAGCAGGTCCCACTTTAGTGTTGATAGTTCTGTATAAATAATCAACAAATGCCTTTGTACACTCTGTCAGAGATGAGAAAGAAGAATGGGTTTAGATTTTGGTTCCACTTTGAGTCAGGTTATGGACAGGATTACATAACAGGCAGTTGGCACGATTTTGATAAAACAACTAAATAAAATAAGAGCTGGTAAATATTTGCTAAACAGCTGTGAATAATATTTTAATTCTCTATTCATGATCTCTAAATAAACGGATTCCAAATTACCGACCAACAAGTGAAGGACAAGTGTGTGTCCAGTGGACGCATGATGAGAGAGTGACAAAGACAGCGCACTCACTCCGTGGACAGCCTCAGTGGGTAATAGACACACAAGTGCAACTACAGTCGGCTGAGTGGATCGAGTACGTGCAGCTGGGTTGAAGGCCATCCCACTGAGCGGACGACTCTCAAACAGAGCCGGACCCGATTGGGCCCAGATCTGTTTCACAGTCTCCCAGAACTAGAGCATCTTGGGGAGAGGGCAAACATCCAGGCTCTGGATTCAGCCGCTGGAGCTGCTGACTCTACAGTGGGGACGCAACACATGAGTTCCAGATCCATGAGTCTTCATGCAGCTGTTTGGTAGGGGGTGAGAGACGGAAGCTTCCGGCTCAGTCTGGTCCTGATCCGGGCCTTATCCGTATCGGCATGCCCAGCAGCTGTGTCTGCATGATGGGTCAGACAGGAACACAGGCGGCAGAAGGCAAATGTCAGTGCCTTCCTAATGGCACACTGGATCCCTCCTCTACCATTTCCTCTGTAAATATAGTGTGCCACTAATAATATCCCCTTGTTTCTCACCATGTCTCTCTCTCTCTCTCTCTCTCTCTCTCTCTCTCTCTCTCTCTCTCTCTCTCTCTCTCTCTCTGTACCACTCCAGTTTTTGCTGAAGCAATACCTGCTCTAAAGCGCCAAGCTCCACAGCCCTGCCAGCCCACTTCTCTCATACTACTTGACCAGCTACCTGTGTGTGTGTGTGTGTGTGTGTGTGTGTGTGTGTGTGTGTGTGTGTGTGTGTGTGTGTGTGTGTGTGTGTGACTGTTACACACCCCCTAGCCACACAAATACACAAACACACACACACACACACACACACACACACACACACACACACACAATTACACTGCAGTACATTATATAACAACATTGGACAGATTAAAAAATAATACAATTTATCACTTAGCCCAAGGCCAGGCATAACTGTACTGATACCTAACACAGGCGAAGGAAATCACATTAAACTGATGCGATAACAACAC